>NC_056745.1:1364479139-1364595988 GCF_019279795.1 Protopterus annectens
CCTTGGGCTTGACCTAGAATTCTTTCCTTACCAGTGAGTCGTGCAATATTCTTCATGTATTCCTATTTATTTGATCCCTCTTTTCTGATGATCACTAGTCTTTCTTATTCTCAGGCACAAAATCTATATATATATATTTCCTACAGCTGATCTGTGTTATTAAGCTAGTTATGTATTTACTGCTGAACTTTTTTTGTCGTATTTACTGAGTATTGTGTACCACTGTTTCACATTGTGGGTGACACAGTGACTCTGTAGTTAGTTTTACTGCCTCATAGTACTTGGTTCTTCTTTACTTTGGTTCTTGAGTGAAATACCTTCTTTGCAGAGTCTGTGTATTTTATCTCTGCTTGTGTGGCTTTTCAATTTGTGCTTCAGTTTGTTTCCACATACCAAAGATGTGCAATAGCCTGTGTGAGGTAACAATCCTTTTAATTGCTCATTGGTGTTTGTGTGCGTGCGTGTGTGTGTGTGTGTGTGTGTGTGTGTGTGTGTGTGTGTGTGTGTGTGTGTGTGTGTGTGTGTGTGTGTGTGTGTGTGTGTGTGTGTGTGTGTGTGTGTGTGTGTGTGTGTGTGTGTGTGTGTGTGTATATTCAATACTATTCTTCATATAGCTACTTAGATGTACTTGCCTGTTCTAATTTGAGAGTGTATCTTTTTGTATACTTATTATCTTTTTGTATACTTAGTATCTTTTTGTTTACTTATATTGTTTTCTTCTTGCTTTAATGCAATATGATTTAAATTTAACTACATTGGCTGGGATCAAGAAAGACTGACCATGAAAAAGTACCCTTAACGTGGCCATTTCCCCCTTACAGTAAGTCTTTCTGATTCACAGACCACCCTACTCCTGAGGTTTCCCCACTGGCAGAGACATCAGAATGGAGGGCACTCCCACTGGCACAGCTGCATGCTATTGCATCAATCTGGGGGAGCAGCTAATGCTAATTAATCATATTCTCTACCCCAGAAATGCCACCGGCTCACAAACTACACTACCAAACAATTCAGGGAATTACTCAGCTGTGTAAATTTTCAGTGCTGGAAGAAAGAGTGAGCACCAGCAAAAGATGGCAGTTAAAAACAACAAAAACATCTGTTGGTAGGCAAATAAAAAATGGCAGTTACCAATTCACATTTATTCTAGCAATGTGGTACAGTTAAGTTCATTGAAGATATGGGGGGGGGGTGTGTGTGTTAATGTGTGCATGCATGTGTATGCATCTATAGGGACATGAATGAAGCTGTCTGAATTTGTGTGTTAGCATGTCTGTGTGGGTAGTCTCACTACATGGATTAGGTATGGAATTGTGAATCCTAATGTGCGCTCATGTGTGTGTGTGTGTGTGTGTGTGTGTGTGTGTGTGTGTGTGTGTGTGTGTGTGTGTGTGTGTGTGTGTGTGCTGGTCACACTTTGGATTCAATACATAATCAAGTATCTGGATTTTTTATTTCTGTTGCAGTATTCATGTGGATGAATGGGTGAGTGTTTGTGACTGACTGTAGATGGGATTTGTTTATCGATAAATGGATGTATGTGTGTCAGGTCTGACAGTGCTAATGTTAGCTAAAGCGCAATTCAGAAACATGCTAATGAGGCAATAATGAGGTCTTGCTCACTGCAGGCATAGCTGTTTCTTAACTGCATTTTCTCACCATCATGGAATCTAGCCTATCTACAGTAGACAATTTCAACAAGTGGTATGTTTTTTTCTAAATCCTAGGGACTTTGTTGAAGTTTTAAAGGTTGGAAGTTAGATCATAAGAGAAAAATTTGTATAAGGTCTAGAAAATTAGTTTCTTGTGAGCTGTGTAAATAGCTGGAAACTAGTTGTTTTATTCAAGGTAAAGAAAATCAGTTCAATGTTTGGTCAGAGAACTGTTAGAAATAACAGCTGTGCAAGTATATTTTATTTTACTCAACTTGTCATCCTGTTCTTTTTCTATTCCAAAGTGCATCACCTCTTGAGTTGTCCTCCCCTTATGTTCATTTAACTTCAAAAGCCCTTCCTACTCCTTTCTTATTTTTTATTTCTACTGGTCACTACAAGATCACTGTATAGACCTACCCCTAAAACTAATTGAACTACAGTTAAAATCCTATTCATACCATCCCATACACTAGTTGTACACTCTGGTACTTACAACTTAAAAAAAAAATTCAGCCTATGTATAAACTCTGCATTTAGTACCAGTGCCTAGTACTCACCTCCAAAGTAGATATGACAGGTAAGGTAGAATATACATCTTGCTTAAAAACAAAATTATTGCAAAATGATCTCCTCTAGTACTCTTTTGAATAGAAGAACTAGGTTTTGATTAGTAGTATATATTTTCCTGAAATTACATTTACCTAGGAAGGATCTTCCTTTAGAATAGGTATGGCAGTACCATGTAAGCTAACTCTGAAATGCTTGGTAGACGATGGCAGTCTCAGACAGTGTAATTACTATCAGATGCTCACAGTATATAATACTCCTTTTTGACTTGATTTTAAGTATGTATAAGAGGTGTACAAATATCCAGAATAATAATGGTCTTTTGGCTTTTCCTGGTTAGGGGCCACCACAGCAGAACTTTGGTCCACTAATGATTAGCAGTGGATTTTTATGGTGACAATTTGCCAACCTGACGCTCAACCTTCAAAGAAGGCACATCCATTCACGAACGCACCTACCTGCATGTCTTTCAAATGTCACTTGACCGCGGGGAGGACATGCAGACTCCACATCGAATGGGAGAACCTCTTGCTGTGAGGCGACAATGCTAACTGCTGCACCACCGCGGCCTCTTGTGTACGAATATCCAGAATACTGATGCTAATTTCTCAGGAGCAGCTCCACCCTGTGAGCATAAACACACACATATGCATGCACACCTACCAATGCACATAAAGGTGTTCTGAAGAATATGCCTAGAGACGTCTGAGCTGTACCCCTAGAAGCCATAAGAGCAACAAAGCCAGGACCTTGTATGTGTATTACATTACACAGAACTACTACTGACCATATTAAATCATACAAATACATTAGTCATAACGCTGCAGTGGTGAGAGTCTTTACTAGCAAAATATCTGAGGTTAAAATTACATCAAGCTAAACTCAAAATCCCATAAGGAAAACACTGCATTCTAGCAATTCCAAAAACATGCTAGTAGTTGGTAACACTGTTGTTCATAAAACAGACATATATCTCACTGGCCTTTTCAACAAGTTCAGGATGCCTGCCTGGGGCCAAAATTAGGGACATTTCAATTAGGTTAAAATAACTGAATAATTATGACATAGACAGTGTTCATGCCTGAGTGAAGAATCTAAGATTCTCCTTCTTGGGTATGAAACAGGATATGGTGGAATTACTGAACATCAAACAAGCATAATATAAGCACATCTACTTTGTAGAATTCTCCCATAATCCTGAATGCCATATGCATATTAAGAACATATTTTGTCATGATTATAAAGTGTTTATGACTGCACTAGCTAAGAGACTGGCATCATCCAACTGGCCCCGCCTTATGTCCATACTGGGGCTATGAAGCATCCTCCTGGCCCCCCACCCATGGACTTACTCCAGTATTGTTGGGGCCATTGTAGATCCTAAGGGCATCCGGGAATTTGGCATTCTATTTGTCCATCCAGTGGGCTTTCCTTTATGCCTACCCACTCCGCATGCTCACCAACTATTTTCAAGGACCACTCTCCTCTTTGGACAACACCTCCCTTTAGGGATGGTCATTGATGAGCTCCATCCAATCCCACACCAGGCATACCCATCCCTCCTTGCCACTCTGCCAGTTGTCCAAGATAGTAACTGAACCCAGGTTACCTGAGTCACAGCCAGGGTTATATTCCTGTGCACCTCCGGAGCTGCAAAATGCTGCATTTGAAAGCGTCAGCTGGGATCTTATGAGTAGGGCAATGCAAGCATTTGTATTCTGTAAAACAACATTAGGTTTAATTAGGATGATATTATAAGGGATGGAGGTGAGAATTAAGGTGGCAGGGTTCCTCACCAACAAGCTGTGTTTGAACAAAGGAACCAGGCAGAGGTGCCATCTTTCCTCTTTGTTATTTGCTTTATATTTACAACCATTAGCAAAGAAAATAAAAGGCTCATTATTTCAAAGATATAGCTGGTATGGTGATAAAAAATAGTCTTATTTGCAGATGACATTATTTTGCAGTTGATAACTCCAGAAAAGGACATTTTGGAGCTTTGGAAGGTTTTGAGACAGTTTCACATCTTTTCAGGATATAAACTTAATGAAGACAAAACAAAGGATATAGCAGTAAACTCTGTACCCACACATGAACTGGTTTCAGCAATATCCATATTTATGGGGACATGATAAGATGGAATATTTAGGTGTACAGATGAAAAAGGATTCTACTATGACAGCTAAGGATATGTGTGAAGAGTCTAAACAAACGAGAATACAAAAACTGAGAAACTGGAAACTCTTGATTATGGATATGGATAGTAAGATGCAAGTAGTAAAAATGTTTTTAGTCACTTTAGATTTATATACAGGTCAGACATATTTTTATCAAGAGGAAATATTGTGGGCAATAATTTATAAAGAGCTGAATTCATTTATTTGGGAGGGGAGAGGAAGAGGTCAAGAGTTAACTGGGATACATTGATCCTTCCACTAAAACAAAATGATTTAGAATTGCCTGATTTGAGTGGATGAAGGCTCATCTATCTACCTCTTTCTCTCTCTCTCTCTATATATATATATATATGTGTGTGTGTGTGTGTGTGTGTGTGTGTGTGGGCCTACTTTGACCGATTGAAATAACACTTCAGCAAAACTCAGTTTCGCTAGTCTGGTTTCATGAAAGTGCATTTCTCTGGAAATGCACTTTCGTGAAACTACATTTCACTGAGTTTATTGCTGGAGATCGTGGTAGAGTGGGGCTAAGGGAATTTTCCCTTTTCTCCACTGTAGTGCGATCTCGGAGATGGTATACATATTAGTAGCAAGGGTCCAGGGGGCCTTCATAATTTACTGTAGTGTATTTTTTTTTTGTTTGTTTTTTTAATGCTTCAGTGATCTGTAGTTTCACAAAGGTACATTTCTGGAGAAATGCACTTTCGTGAAATCAGACTAGCAAAACTAAGTTTGCTGAAGTGTTATTTTGATGGGTCAAAGTGGACCCATATATGTATATACATATAGAAATATAAGATGAGCAGAAGGTTATAAATTAAGAGTGGAAAGGGATGTTGATGAAACAAGGAAGTTTGAGAAATAAGGAAAGAGTAGGTCTTTGGGTGCAGATACTTAAGGAGAATACTAACAGCCATACAGAATATTATATTTATTAAGTTACAGAAAGCAATCTAAGCCAACCCCTGGAATGAAGAATGGAAGCTTTGCCAATAGGAATGACTACAACAGGATATAGAAATTGGGCAAGAGGGGGCTAGAATTTACAAGAAAAAACTGGAAAAAGAACTAAGATATTGGCCACAAATAACAAGACATGGAAATATAACAGAGTAGAATGAGGTCAAGCAGAAGAGCAGAAGTTAGAGACTGCCTTCCCTACCAGGTATTGATATCAGAGTGCAGGAAAACAGAACGAGATAGCTGAGAGCTAAGCAAAAGATCAGCTCTGCCAGAGTTTTTAGTTATGTCTAAAAGTGAAGCTGCTGTTAAAAAGAGGATAATATGTAAGGTATATAAAACATTGTACAACAACTATAAGAATCAATCAGAAGAGGTTTGAAAACATTGGGAAGAGAGACTCCAAAAGCAGCTTACAAAATGCCAACAATGGAAGGACATCTGTATGTCTACCAATTATGCAACAAAGCCCAGAATTTTTAGGACTATTTATTTATTTATTTATTTATTGATTTGACATTTGTTAACCGGGTTAATCCGACTGGGCAGCAGAGCCCTTTTTCAACAGCGACTCAAGGAGAAAAGCTCCAGAGATAAACAAATACAAAAATAAAACATCATACAATATTAACATACAAGTGTATATACAAAGGAGAAATAGAATACAACTTATAAATGAACATGTTAGAATACAAGAGTAATACTGAAGGTTTAAAAAGCCATGGTCATACTAAGTATATAAAATATATAATATAAAAACTTACAGTCTATCTAACAATTACCATCAGAGAGAAATTCAAAGTTGGTAGAATATCATAATTGGATTATCACAATTGAATATCATAACTGGATAACAAGATTCTTTTTTTTTGGAGGTATTTTTATACCTCAAGCAATCTTGATAGAATTTTCTTCACACAGATAGCAGAATGTTGGAGGTGTGATGGAAAAGAGAGAGATAACTGAGAACATATTTTTAGGAGTGTAATGATCTGGCAGGTTTTAAATATATCCTACAGAGTACTCTGTCAGAATTGTTGGGGGAATAAGTGGCTGTAACTAAAGAAATAAGGTGAGATACATGGTCTGAGCTGCCCATACATAGTACTGCATCACTACGTTAAATGCTATTGGCTGCTAAAAAAGCAATTGCTAGAAATTGGAAATCAAAATCTATGCTAACTGCAACTGAAATACTGAAAAATGTAAAAGGAGGTAAAAAAAACAGAAATGGGAGCTTTAGACAAGGGAAGGAGCAAATTACATAGAAATAAATGGAATTTTTGGGAACAATACATGCAGAATAATGTCCGGGAGGAGGAGTGAGGTTTAAGGTAAGGCATGAATAGAATAATGTATGTAATGTTCACATGAATAATTGTTAAAAAAAAAAAGAAAACATGTATTTATTATTGACGTTCATTTACCATTAAGTTCTTACTGGGTCTGGAGTATCCATTTTCATCAGAGGCCCATTGAGAAAAGCTCCAAAAACATAGCAATAACTAGAAATTGGCATAAAATATGAACTAACAATGGTAAATAGGTTTACAAATAATAGATTGTTATCACTAGATAGTGCAACAATGCAGATAAGAAAGAATAATTAACAAGCATTATTATAGCCAAGAAAAAAAGAAGAGTAAAGAAATAAGAAGAGAATAGATGGGATCTAAAAGAAACAAGAAGAGCTAAGAGACAGAGCTGTGAATAAATATTTCAAAAATAAACTAGGTAAATGGGTTTATGGATATATAGGGCGGTAAAGTAAAAGTGATAAGAGAGAGAGGAAGATGAGGGTATTGAGAAAGGGTGAGAAAACCAGTGATAGTGAGGTATCTAGGTGTACAAGAAAAGGGTAAGGTGAGGGAAAATGGGAGATGTTAGGAAATACAGAGTCATGAGGAAGGGGAATGAAGAGTAAATGGGGAGCGAGTAGAAAGGAGAAAAAAAAACTGTGGGAAGAGGAAAGGATAGGAACTTTGGAAGGGTGGGAAGGTGGAAGGGTAAGGAGAAGAAAGGTAGTACTATTATTCTCGCAAGGTTTAGAACACTAACAGATCCATGTCTTAGTTAGGAATTCTTTTAATGCATGTTTGAAGGTAAGGAAGTTAGCGTTAGATCTAATGTTAATAGGAAGGTTATTCTAGAGTTTGTCAACAAAATAGGCATGTAGACATTTTCTAGTGGATGCATGATGTTTATGAAGTGAGAGGATTTGTTTGTCTTCCAGTCATAAGGATCTCATGGGGGTATAGTTGTGAAGAACAGAGTTAAGTGTCAAGCAGGCAGTGGGTTTATGTATAATATTATGGGCAGTTATACGTTTTAAGTAGTTAAGGTTCTGTGGTAGTTTGAGCCATTTTAGGGATTTTAGGGAAATACAGCAGCAAGTATAATAAGTAAAATTAGTGGAAAATGTAGCTTTTTTATTATAGTAAGATTCAAGTTTGATTTTGACTGAGCTTTAGAGGTTGGTGAGAATAGGATCTCTATAAAGGAGTGAAAGTAAAACACAGGTGTTAACAAAGATGCTTCTTGTGGATGTGTTTAGAAAATGTTTTTGTCTATCAGATATGGAGATCAAATTTTAACTTTTTGTTAATGATTACACCTAAGAGTTTAGTGTATGAGATGACTTCAATAGTAGTATAGTTTTGGGAGTATATTTTAAAGTTTGATTTGTCAGTAGAAAATGTTTTGGGGGTGTAGAGGATTAATTTGTTTTTTTTAGGGTTGAGTAAGACGGGAAAGTTATCAAACTAGTTTTCTATGGAGGAGAAAGCTTCTATGATTATTTGTTGTAAGTGGGTTAGGTTGTTAGAAGATCTGATAATTGTGGAATCATCTGCATATTGAATTAGAGACCTTTGATAACAGGCAGTGTGTAGACCTTTGATAAAAAATGTTAAATAGATGGGGGCCAAGGATAGAGCCTTATGGGACTCTGGTAGTGCTTGGAAGATAGAGTAACAAGAAATCTTGCCATATTACAGATTGTTGTCTATTAGCTATATAGCTGGAAAACCACTTAATGGTGGGGGAGGTGAGACCTATGTTAAAGATGTCAGTGTAGAACTTTGGAATGGGAAACAGTACTGAAAGCTTCAGAAAATATTATAAATAGGGAGGAAAAAAATTGCCACCGTGTTTAGTACCATTTATATGTTTACTTAGACCTGTACACATTTAACAACTAGATAAAAAAATCAGGTGTGAGTGTGGCTTTGCTAAATGCCAAAAGTCTCAACAATTAAGTATTTGTTTTACTGTGCTTTAAGGATGTTGGCATTTGTACCATTATTGAAACTTAATTAAAAGATCCATAAGCCATCACAGATTCCAAGGTACCTCTTGTCATTGGAGCAGATCAACTCAGACTCATATATTAATGAATATCAGGGGTGGTGTAGGGTTCAACAATCAGAGCTGCTAGATCACAGTTCTGGGTTCTTTAGTACTCTTCCCAGCAGTCCTACCTCACAGTGTTGGAGTAATCAGTTCTGTTCCCTGTATTACTACATCACAATGCTGGGTTCTTCAGTTCTGTTCCCAGCATTAGTATATCACAGTGCTGGGTTTTTCAGTTCTGTTCCCAGTGTTACTACATAACAGTCTGAGGTTCTTCAGTTTTGTTCCCAGTGCTGCTATGTCACAGTGTTTATATGGGTGTGGAAAAAATAATGTAACTGAATTGATCCTTTGTTGTCTTATGGCCAAAGCAGAGATTGTAACTTAAGTCTGTAAGTGAAAGAGAACAGAGACAGAGATGTTTGACTTTCTGTGTCACCTTAGAAGCACAAGCCCAAGATTTTTTTTTTTTTGGTCAAGAATCTTTGGAGTTTAAACTGTTAACCCAAACACAAACACAAAGGAAATCCAAACCATTGCTGGACCAACTGCAAACTTTTTTTAATTACAAAATAGTCATATAATGAATCAGGACAAATGCTTTCATCTTACTAAAGAAAGACTTCATCAGATGATAGACAATTCAAAAATATCCATTTAAATACCCTATATTGATGTCACATGATCAACAAGCCCCCTACTAGCACTCAAATATTAAAACAGCTTAGCACATAAATATATACACTCCACCAGTAAAATTTAAAAACTTAAAATTTATGAAACACTTAAAATCTAGAAACGTGGACAATAATAAACAAATACATATAAATAACAATAAACTTCTAATAAAACATGTTATATTTATATTTTAAAATTGTCCCCTAAAGTGCATACTAGATGCTTAATTTATCTACTCAATGTTTTCAGCTTTAATAAACAAGCAATGGAAGCATATTCATTCAGACCTGGCCAGGTAAATGCCTTCAAGTACAATTGCCAGTATAATTCTCTTTTTCTAGTAATAACGGCCACGATCCCCCTCTCTAGTGCTCTTGACAACCTTCTCTATAATAGCGAACTCAGATTCATGCCCAGGATTATCTTATATGTGTTTCTTCAAGGCATTAGTTGTCTTTGTATTTAGATGGATATTTCCAACTTTTCCATTATCTGATGAAGTCTTCCTTTAGTGAGACAAAAGTGTTTCTCCTGATTCATTATATGATTGTTTTGTAATTAAAAGAAGTTTGCAGTTGGTCCAGCAGTGGTTTGGCATTCCTTTATGTTTGTGTTTGGGTTCATAGTTTGTTTTTTGTCCTTGAATATTTGAAGTCTCTCAGGTTGTGTAACAAGTTTAGACAGGTACATGCGGGGGGGGGGGGGCATTATATTTTATTATGGCTTAGATTAAGGAGGAAAGATGGAGCAATAACTTCTTTGGATCTGGAGAATATATGGCAAGTGATTAGCTGGGCTATGAAGAATTTTTTAATGATATTTGCTATATGATTGTCAAAGATGAGTTCATTGTCCATGAATGTGCCAAGGCCTCTAATGGTGATGATGTCAGTCATCCAGCTTTGGGGGGATGTTTTCTGTGTGATAGATGCAGGGGGTGTTCATGCTTCCTAAAGAATGCAATACTATATGTTTTGCTTTTAGCTTTAGTCTATTATCTTGATATCAGGAATTAGTGCAAGCTAGACCCTTCTGTAGGATATGCTAGAAGATGGGCATCTGCCAGATGGTACTATGGTGTTAATGAATGCACTGTGTTTGTAGTCATCAACACACTGTTCAAGCCACAGACTCTCGAGATAAACTTGGACATTAGTGAAGCAAACACCAGAAATGAGTAGTCCCAGTACAGAATCACTTGTGACACCTCTGCTGACCAGCCCTTTAGAGAACGATGTGCCACCAACCCTGACTGTGTGAGTTCTGTCTATGAGCCAGTTAAGTTATCCAGCAGATTATGTAGGAATTAATATTTAGTTGGATCAACTTATCAATAACTTCAGAATGTGGCATAGTATTGAAGACCTTAACCATTTCAGGGTGTTAATTGTGTACCATCTGTGCATTATCCAATGCTCCAATTACCTTCTCACAGAAGTCTACCAAATTCAGTTGACAAGACCTACCTATCACAAAGCTGAACTGGGTTGTATCAAGGTACTGTAGACTGCCTATATCTCTTTGTATGAGTTCCATGCTTATACATTCCATTGCATTACAAACAATGCTGGTGAGACTAATTGGTCTGTATTTCTCAGGGTCAGGATAGGTACACCTTTGTGTAGGTGAACCACTGTGGTCATTCTCCAAGCCGTATGCATGTATATGGTGGAGAAGCTAAGATTTAATAGGTTTGCAAGGGTACTTGTGAGGCTGTGTTTGGTACTGACTAGGACACAGATTGGTATGTTGGACTCATAAAGCTACTGTTTTTCATTTTGGGAGAGCATTTATGACTGGTTCAGAGGTAAGCTTAAGGAGAGGCAGTAGTGGAGTAATAAGGGTGTGAAGAACAGAGATGAGAGCAGAAAGAATTTAGAAATAAATTTGTCAGTGAATATATTGGTTATGTCATATGACATCCACAGTAGATAAAGACTGTCGCTACCAGTTTTATTAAGTACTTACACATCTCACATGTGGATTCTGTTCCTGATAAATACTTACACATCTCACACGCACATTATGTATCTGGTAATGATAAGAGGCTGTCAGTTAGCATGATGCAGTTGCAACAGCACTTGCAGTCACTTTTGCTGTCAGGCTCGCAACAGATAAAGTAAAGTCAGACTGTTGTCTATGGTGGCAGAGAACTGGGTACACTGACACAGTAAAACATGAGTGTAGCTTAACAAGGTAGCACAGGCAGGTTAGAGGTCAAAATTCAGATGAAAATGAGTACAGCGCAATAAAGTAGTAAGATAGACTATACAACAAATTACAGTAAACAATACAATACAATGCATTATGTAAAAAAAAAGGATAGTGTAGTATACTGAAACATACGAGTACCATAATAAGTAATGCAGTTGTAGTAAGGTAGAAACACAGTGAAAGTCCTGACAAGGCAATAATAAGCAGTGTAGTATGATTAAAGGCTCAATTAAAAATACTTCACAGTGCAGATGTAAGGAATGGACAGGATAATAAATTAAATGCAAGACAATAGAGGCACATGTGCCACAAGTAATGGACGGCTACTGTTTGCTTGATATGTGGCTGGGCAGAGCAGGCATAATGCTACTGATATCCGAACAGTGCATTTGCTGAAGATACACTGTATGCTGGAGGCACGGGTAACACAGATATATCAGAAGTGCATTTTTATTTTATTTTATTTATTTATCTATTTGACATTTGTTTACCGGGGTGTTCTGACTGGGTCTGTAGAACCCATTTTCAGCAGAGGCCCGGGGAGAAAAGCTCCAAATACAGTACAGTACAAATACAGTATAATCCAATGCAATAAAAATTACATTAGAAATAATATACAAAAAATACGTTGAAAGAACAAACTGCTACAGGATGTTGTGATATATTACTACACATCTAGACAATAATATACAGTTAAAACACTACAGACAATAATAGTCACTCTCACCATACATGATGTAGGAAAGTGTCCAAAAAAGTACTACGTAGGTAGTGCAATGTGTGACATTGACTGTAATAGTACATGCAAAATAGAATGTTAGTTTCAGTTACAAAATTAGCAGCCAGAAAGTTAGTGATGCAGATAGATAGTGAGAGAGAGTTAAGAAGAATAGAAGCAATAAAGCCTGAGCAGTAGCTTAAGGAAAAAAATGTTTTTGTACTTACTTTCCTCACTTGCTTAGAGAAAAATACCTCTTATACTCACTCTCCTCACTTGTCTAGAGGAAAGTAGTTTTTTATTCAGGCATGTCCAAGGGTCAGCTCCCAGTGTTCTCTCCTGTCTATCTGATGAATCTGGGCATCTTGAGGCAATGTAGCAATTGCCTCATGTACTCATCTAGCCAAACCAGAGGTAAAGCTCTCTCCAGCCAAGACCAAACTTGACAGTCAAGAGGAGAAAGTAAACACTTGCACCACACCACACTCATCACATAGTCCCACTAAACCTACACCACCAAAATCCACACATACAAACACAAAAATATTTGCAGAGGCTCTCAATAATAATCTGCTGAAGCAACAAAGACCTCCAAAGCAGAAACGCAAGCAACCTCCACCCCCAACACAACCCAAATGACACATAGCCCACAGACTCAGTGTGCCAATAAACCACAGCCCATAAGGCAAAACAATGTACCCAACACACTAGTCATGGGTAACTCTATAGTCAGGCACACTGATGTTCCACTCACCAGGCTAAACAAGGAGAAGGTTACTGTCAGCTGCCTGTTGGTTGCTAGGATCCACCACATAACCCACGCACTCAGGTCACTCCACAACAAGTACAAATATGACTCTGTTATTGTCCATGCTAGTGTGAATGACCTGAGGCATACCTCCCTGGACTACATGAAAAGAGACGTGGAAGAGCTCTCCGATCTTGTAGCCCAGGCAGGTATGACCCTAGCCCTGAGTAGCATCCTGCCATTGCTCAGAATGATACCATGGTACAAGGACAAAATGATTGACTTCAACAATTGTCTAAGCTTCTTGTGTCATTTTAAGGGGATCCAGTATCTGTCTGCTTAGGACGATATGGTCGACAGACCATGATGCTTGGCCAGAAATGGCCTGCACCTGTCACCCCTGGGATTCTGGATACTGGCTATGGGTCTTGCCGCTCCTATAGTGCCTTTTTAGGCAAGGTTTACATGACAAATTCACCACCGTAACAGGAACAGGCAAGCTAAAACTGAAGGTAATGCTACTCAATGTTAGAAGTCTAAATCTCAAAATGCACTCACTCAAGGCACTCCTTAAAATGGAGAACATCGATATCTGTGCAGTGACTGAGACCTGGTTCAAGGCTGTAGAGAGTACCCCTGCATTACCAGGTTATAACTCATACCACACTTTTCAGCCATCTAACCTGGACCAGAACACCAAAGGTGGGGGTGTGTCCATATTCATTAAGGATATCCACACCTCCAGGCTAGTTGCTCAAAATAATGCATCCGAGGTTATCCAAGTGCAGCTAACTGTGGGCAAAACTGCAATCCAAATTGTAGCTTGCTACAGATCTCCCACCATGCCCCAGGATTCCCACTCCTCTTTTCTTGATATGCTGGAAAATATTTGGGTTCAACCAAACACCGTAATAATGGGTGATTTTAACTACCCCACCATTAACAGGGAAAACTACTCATGTGCCAACTCCTTCGCTCAGCGCTTTCTGGAATTCATAAATTCCAGTGCCCTGGATCAACCTATCCACACCCCCACCAGGGGCAACAATATCCTAGACCTAGTCATTCCCAGCATGAGTGACTGGTGTTCCACACCTGAAGTCAACTCCTCATTGGTCAGATCCAACCATAAGCTAATCGCCCTAAATTTCCACATCCCACCACCACCCACCATTAAGGAAACCATGGTACAAAATTTCTCCAAAGCCAACTTCATGCTTCTTAAGACAGAAGTGGCGAACTTCATGACACCCATGCAGATGGGCAATACAGTTACGACTGCTGAATCCTACACAAATGCACTCTATAAGCACTTACACGAGTGCATGGATCGTGCTATCCCAAACAGAACCAAGACTCTGTCCTCCAAAAAAAAGGAAGCCAATCTGGTGGTCCTCTGCCATAAACAAACTGTACAACAGAAGGAAGAAACTGTTGCAAAAGAGAGTAAAATCCCATGAGTGGAGGAGCTCCCTGGTCAGCCTCAGTAAGAAGCTGACATCCCTTATAGGATCCTCCAACTCTAGCTACAAAAACAAAATCTACACTGATTCTAAGGGCAACCAAAAGCATTCTATAGCTATGTCATGAATCTCAATGGCAACACCCAGATTTGCTCTGAGTTACAGCACAATGGCATGAAAATTACAGAACCAACTGATATTGACAACATCCTGGCAGATAGGTTCAGTGCTAACTTTACCCTCCTCTCACCCCCTAAAGGGCCCATATCTATACAGGAAGAATGCAGAGTCCCTTTAATCACATCTATGCAGGTAAAAGCTGCACTCTGTAGAACCAAAAACACAGCATCCATGGGACCGGAGAACATCCCAGGCTGCATTTTACATGAATTTCAGAACGAACTGGCTCCCCACCTAAGCACCATGTTCAATCATAGTCTCATGGCAGGCTTTTTGCCCACTGAATGGCGCACAGCATCAGTTATCCCACTCCACAAAGGGGGAGCCACCACTGATTCTGGGAACTATCACAATATTAGCCTGACGAGCCTGGTTTGCAAGGCCATGGAACGTATCATCATGGAACTCATAAACAAAGACATTGGTAACCTCCAAACTCTGGACCCCACCCATTTCGGGTTTGTGAAAGGCAGATCATGCCTTCTGAACCTGATCGACTTCTTTGAGGCAGTCACCAAAGCCGAAGACTAAGGTAAGATGGTTCACACAGCCTATCTTGACCTTGCCAAGGCTATTGACACCATCCCCCATTCTGGAATTATAGCTAAACTCACTAAACTAGGTATAAATCCCGATATCACAAGATGGGTTGCCAAATGGCTCACTGACAGAACCCACACTGTAAAAGTTGCAGACTCCAAATCTGACTTCAAACCAGTGACAAGTGGAGTACCACAGGGTTAAGTCCTGGGACCTCTCCTGTTTGGTATTTACTTCTGTGAAGTACAGGCTAACACAGAAGACCTCTGGCAAATGAAGTTCGCAGATGACTGCAAACTAGAAGCCATAGTAGAGTGCACAAATGATGTGGACATCCTACAGAAGGGCCTCACTGAGACAGATGCCTGGTGTCATCAATGCCAAAAAGTGCATTGTCATCCCCTTTGGTAAAAACTCTGTACCCATGAACTACCACAGAAACGGCAATCTACTTAATGCCGAATGTGTGATAAGAGGCTTTGGGACCCAGGTGAACAGTAGTCTCTCCTTTGATAATCACATTGCCACAGTAGTCAGGAAATCCTTCTATGTGGCACATCTCATCACCAAAGGGTTCTCATCCAGGAAAAAAGAGGTCATTGTTCCCCTCTACTCGGCACTCATTAGACCCATTATAGAGTACAACGTCCCTTTTGGAATGTACCTCACAAGACATCTGCAGCAGGTGGAAAGGCCACAGAAGTACCTCACAAAGAGGATTACTGGCCTCAAACAGATGCCATACACTGACTGTCTCAAAAAACTCCAGCTTTACTCTGTAGCATATCACCTACTCTGAGGAGATCTCTGCCTAACATATAAAGCTATGTTAAGCTGTTGGACATGCTACACCTAAAGATATCCCAATCCCTCTGAGCTACATGCTGTAGGGACCTAAACTTTGTCACCACAGTAAACAGGACATGCTTGAGGGATAGATTCCTGTCCCAGAGACTTCCTATATTCTGGAACAAGTTACCCATCTAGCAAAGTTCCTCATTAGCACTATTCAAGAAAAATCTTGATGAGTGGATGGGAAATAGGAAATACACCCCGGGGATCACTTCTGTCGCTCTGCTCGACAGGGGCACAGGAAATTAACTTTCTTGGGTGGCATAAGCCAGGGAACCTTGTTGGCTAGGCTTACTTAGGCCCTTGTGCCAATAGCCGAGTACCTACCTATGAACCTATGAGCCTATATGGTATCGAAGCAGAGAAGAAGTTAGAAGAACCTTAGGATCTTGCAGTCTGTGAGGGATTGAAATGTGACAGAAAGAGAAAGACGTGAGCATTAGGCAGGCTTTATGCAGAAGCAGAGCCGTGTATTTTTTTTTTTTTCCATAATAAATTTTTATTGAAATATATTTTCCAAAAACATTACAAAAGAGCCGTGTATTTTTGAGATGATTTTTTTAAAGAGGCTTTGAAATGGGTTAGGCCAGGCATAGACCTGGTAGCTAGAGGTAGTGAATTCCAAAGTATAGAGGCAGAGTATGAATACAGAGAGTGACCAGGTTTTCATGTGGGTTTTGAGATAGCTAAGAGATTTTTTTCTTCTGATCATAGGGATCGATTTGGTGTGTAAGGTGTGACTAGATTGGTTAGTGCAGGGCAGGCAGTAGGCTTGAAAATAAGTTTGTGTAAGGTGGATAGCTGAATAAAGCCAAGTTGGTTGGGGAGTTCAAGCCAGTTTAATTCTAGGAGTGGTTTACAGTGGTGTGTGTGATATTTAGAGTTTGTGGCAAACTTTGCAACTTTGTTGTAGCACTGTTCCAACTTGCTTAGGGTAGAATTTTGTAAGTTTTTAAGTTGGGGCACCATAAAGAAGGGAGGGAAGTAAAAGTGTTTTTGCAAGGGTAGTTTTAGTTGCTGCAGTAAATAAATGTTTGTTTCTATATAAGAGTCCCAGTTTTTGATGAGTTTTCTTTATATTTTGCTGTATATGGGGGTAAAATGAAGGTTTATTGTCAATGATAACAGCTAAAAGTTTGCTTTCCTGCACTATTTCTATGAGAGTGTTGTCAGATGCAAGGATGTTGAAATTATCAGTGACAGGGGAGGTGTTTTTGGGATGAAAGAGTGCTAGTTTGTCTTCTTTGGATTAAGAGAGTTGGGCATTTCTTAGCCAGGATTCGACTGCAGTAAAGGACTGTTGCATTTTTGAAAGTAGTTCTGGTAGTGATTGAGCAGTGCAGATTATGGTGGAATCATCAGAGTACTGAATGATTCCATTGAAGGCGAAATGCCGAGGTACCAGACTTGTGAATAAAGGATTTGCTTTACCGTCTCTGCGGTGGTGTTCCTTTCGCTACTTAGTGGAGTGTTTAATTCGTTGATGTGTTTGTGCTTGTTATCGTTTTATAATACTGAATGAGGGTCCCAGGGTGAAAGACGTGTGAAGGTTGTTTGTGAAAATGTTAAAGAGTGGGGGTCCTAGGATGGAGACTTGGGGGACTCCAGTAGGATTGTGGAGGAAGGGTGAGAGTTCATTGGACCATTTCACTGCTTGTTTACGATACTTGAGGTAGCTCTGAAACCATTTTACTGTGCTATGTGAGAAGCCTAGGTTAGACAGTGTGTTCAAAAATAAGGGGTGAGACACTGTGTCAAAAGCCTTGGAGAGATCAAGGAATAATGAGGCTGTATAGCATCCTGCATCTCTGGCCTTGTTCATGGTGTCTGTAAAAGATAATAGGACTGTAGCTTTGCTATGGCTAGGTCAGAAGCCATGCTGGGTCTTGGTTAAAAATTGTTTTGCAATGGATATTGCATTACCTGCTGATGGATACCTCTCTCAGTTGCTGAAGATATGATTGTATACTGCAGAGGCATGGGAACCACAGATATCTGAGATGTACACTTGCTGAGATATGTTTCTATAGTGCAGAGGTGTGGGAACCACAGACAGCTGAGCAATGCACTTGCTAAAAATATGATTGTATACTGAAGAGGCATGGGGACCACAGACATCTGAGCAGTGCACTTCCTGAACATATGATTGTATACTACAGAGGCATGGGAACCACAGACATCTGAGCAGTGCACTTCCTGAAAATATAATTGTATAATGCAGAGGCATGAGGACCACAGACATCTGAGCAGTGCACTTGCTGAAGATATCAGAGTATGCTGCTGGCAGAGGTACAACAGATATCTGAGCAGTGTACTTTTTAAACCTATGACTGTATGCTGCAGGCATAAATTCCACAGGTAATGGAACAATGTGATTTGCTAAAGAAGCAGTTGGTATGTGACCAAACCAGGGTAATAACTAATGACCAAGTGGATGAAAAAATAGTGAAGCTTAATTCGAAATATAGAAATGAAGGGTATTTCTTCAAATTGAGATAGCAGAATTTTGTAACCAAGTTTAAGGGTGATGAGATAATGCACCCACTAGCTACCATATAGTGTGAACTAGCAACTCCGCACAAATAAGCACTAGGCAGGGCACCACATCTTAGTATAAAACAAGCGAGATTAGGCACACAACAAAAAACACCTAGTATACTGCAGTTTCTATTTGTCTCACCAGAGAAAAGAACCCCCCCCCCAAAAAAAATGACTACCAACAACCATCAAAAGTCTCAGCTTTAGCTGAAAAAATTTCACTTGAAAGGCCAAGTGGCCTTTCAACCGCAAGGTTTGATTCTCACCACTGGAACGAGCTTTACAGATTGAAGATGTATATTTTCCCTGCTAGACAGGGATCCAGGGAAGTAAATATTGTGGGAAGAAATATCCAGGGAATTGTTATGGCTAGGCTTGTATAGGCCCTAGGGCCAATAGCCTAGCACCAACCTATGAACCTATGAACTTCCCTGATGTCAAACCATGGTTAAGAATTATTTTTCTGTAATCAGATGCACAAATAAGGAGCACTGGGCATCTCAGTACAAATGAGCACTTGTATAGCACTGTTTCCATGGGTACCACTATGCAAGCATAGGGCATATGGAGGTGTACGCCATGTGTTTCCATTCTTTCACAAGTTCTACTAGGTTTGGGACCAATACAAGACTACATAGGGCTGATGTCAGTAGGACAGCTATGGCTGATGATGATGATGGCAACATGCAAGTGGCATGGTCTTATGACAGTGACACTGCATGCAGCACTACAGAGGGAGAGGGGTTCACTGAAACCCAACATTACACAGGACTCTGTAGAAGTATTAGCTGAGTGCATAGTCTCATCAGAGTACAACAGATGACCTGTAACTATAAGTCCCATACAGTCTCCATCTGTGTCCCCAGCTGAAACAGCAGGTGGGCGAACTGACAACAAAGGAAAGACTTAGGGTGATGTGGCACTGACATGATTCCAGGACTGTCTGTGATATGCGTAAAACACATAAAATCAACCAGGAAAGTGCAGGTTAGTGATCCAGGCACACAGGGCTGCTACACAGAGCATCGTGGAGACACTGAGTGTGGTCTGCAGCTTGCAGGAGGTCAGGTACCAACTGTACAGTGACCAGGACTATTGAGACAGGTAGCAAACAATGCTGCTAAGATCATTGTTGATGAATATTGCATCCATGGGAGCATCCAGGAGACATATTACAATTTACATCTGGTCTGTCCCCATAGCCCATGCAGTACATGACTGTGGGAAGCTGTGGATATGAGGTGGTTAGATACAGGCCGTCTCACATCACATTATGTAGATTGTTGGCAAGACAGAATCAGTGTCACCTGAGGACATTTGGCCCACCACTCCTGGTTGTGAATGCTGTCCGTGTTGTGGGCATCATTGTCACTAGGGTTAAACAGATTGGATACCTCATAAGGGTGCATGATTTCAGCCCCATAGTTCTACCCCATCTCTGCCAGGGATTGGATCCAGTTGGATAAGTATGGCTGTTGTAGAAAATTTGCCTGTACTTCAGGAGACTCCGTTGTTGGTAGGGATTTTCCTAATATACAAAGGAGTCTGATTTTTTTTTATTTCAGTTTTTCTTTTGTAACAGTGCTGATTTATTGCTGAGCTCTGTATGCTGTGCAAAATATCTGCAGAAAGGGGCATCACTGCACTAAAATGTCACACCATTTCCTGGTATGTAGTTGCAGTCGCATGGTACCACTGTCATGCCCCATTGTGTGTTCTTGCCCTATTACGTACAGGTCTTTATGACTCACATTGGGTTTTGGTACACAGTTCTACTGTGTACCATTGCTCCTCCATGGGAATCTAGTCTTTATGAACAATGTCTGTAGAGTGCAACCTTGGTCTATTCTTAATTAGTAATGATCCACTTAGATCTACAAATAAATGTCAACATGCAACATGCTATTATTTTTAATATGAACAATACTAATACAAAATGGCCATTCCTAGAACTCTGGATTCATCAACAACTAACAGAAACATGGCTGAAAGATGAGAGCACACTTTTTTTCTCTACATACCCTAGTGACAATTGTGACAGGTGTCAGGTGACTGTAACAGAATTATTTATTGATGCACATTTTATTTCTCCACAAGCGGTACAAAGGTCGCACAAGATTATATAGATGAAATAAAATAACATTGCCAAAGGGAAAAAAAATAAATTATATCACGCAAACTAAAAATGAACTTGTTAGAATGTTCTAAAATCAAATAAATACACATCTTTCACAACATACAATTGCACAGGTAGTGTAACAGCCTACAAGACCTAATTTTGCTGTAACAGTACTAGCTGTCATAATTACATCTGTTGCCAACAGATATACAAATTTACAGGTAGTACCATATGTTATTAATAATCAATTCAGAGTTCATGCCTCCTGGACATTGAAGACCCTGAAGATTCCCCCAATTATGATCTCACCCTTGCAATTCTTGACTACCTGGAAACATCCCTGCTGTCTGAACTTCACAGTTGGTTGGAGCCCCATTTATCAGGATAACAGTCCAATAAAAGACTATACAGTTTATAACTCTCTAATTCCACTACATGGCAGGTATTTTCCATAAAGGCTATGAAGGCAAAGAACAGAAAAGGAATAATAACATCCTTTGGTAAATCCACACAGTCTACACTTACAGAAATCTAATCTTGGTACAGGACTCTACATAGCATACATGGAAAAATTATCCTTCTGAAAAGCAAACACAATACTTTCACGCATAAGAAAAATTAATCCAGACAGACAGACAACTAAGTAGCTAAGAGAGCTTTTATTAGAAATCAGCAGAATGCACAAATGGGTCAACCAAAACTGCTTTGGAAGTCCCTGAAAACCCTGACTGCATACCTGTATGTTAGGTCAATAACTGAAAGAACTTATATCTAGCACTCTGTCTTCACTAACTGGACAGTTCTAAAACACATATAACCCTTACTGCTGCAGTCACTACTCCCTCAAATAACTACTGCTACAGTGAGTGTAGTCACGCAACTGCAAGTTCTTCATTTTCTAGTACATTTACAAAAAGAGAGATGAGTCTCTAGTCATGGATAGAAGAAAAACTTGTACTCTCCTTGCTGGAAGGAGAATGTGATGAACTGTTTCTGTAGTTCGGGAAAAATATGGGATCTTTTTCTTGATTAGTAAACTGACATTTGTCAGCAATGAGATCATTTACATTAGTGGACTGGATCATTCCAGTTACATGTTAGATGGGAGGCACATTGCAGTAGACTAAGGGATAGACTTTTGATTATTAATTCATTACTTATAGACATTCTTTTTGTTTTGGAAATCAACAAACAACTCAGGATATTTACATTCTTCCAGGGGATAGATTATTTGCGGAGGAGATCTGGGTACTGTGCCAGAATCACTAGAGGGCTACTGAAACTTGGTAACTAGACATTGCCATTGCAAGGATGTTGTGAAAGGATCTTTGTAGGATGTGGTTTTGAATTGCAGTGGATAGACTGGATGCTTAACAGCTTACATGGAAACTCATTTGGGTGAGAGTCCATTTCCTAGTTGTTATGTAACACAGCACCATGCAGCAATATCAAAATCACAGCACTTGGACCTCAGGGCTCTGTCCTAGGCCCTTACTTGTTCCACAGGGCTTTGTCCTAGGCACTTACTTGTTTAGATCATATCTTTCAGACCTAACTTTTTCATCTGAGGGGTTCTACATTCTATATGCAGATGACCTGAAATTGGGTAAACTGATTGCATGTGTTACAGATAAGGCATGTCTGCAAAATAACTTGACTAAATTGACCATTTTTTGCACAGGAGAATAATATGTTGATAAATACATGAAAAACTAAGCATATGAGATTTGGTAGGCATAAACTGAAAGGTGACTATTTAATACAGCACACAGTGATTGAAACTCTAGACTCATTTAAGGACCTGGGTATATGGGTAGATTCAGCTATGAGTTTTTCTAGTCATATCAACCAATTGGTTAATGATAGTTATAGAACTATAGGTTGTATAAAAAGATTTATAAAGTCTAGGAAATCAAAAATAATGAAGTCATTGTTTGTTAGTTACATTTGACCCAAGCTTGACTATGGAATAACAATATGGAAACCCTATAAGAAAACAAGCATGAGTAAACTGGAAAGAGTACAGCGGAAATATACCAAGGGCATCCATGGATGTGAAAATTTAAGTTATTATGAAAGGCTAAAATATCTGAACTTGTATAGTGTCTCTTACAGATATCTAAGAGGAGATCTTATTCAGGTATATAGGGCATTTAGTGACAACTACCTCTGAGAATGTTTGGGGTTAACAAAAATTACTAGAGAATCATCAGACAACCTATGTAGGAGATTTTGAATGGGGTCAGAATGGAGAGATGAAAAGTCAGCAGGCAAAGGAGAGTAGTAGTGCTGAAATTGGATTCATCTTCAAGTCTTGGTGAGTACCTTCATGAGGTGGACCCTGTTTTCACAAAATCTCACCAAGTCGACACTGATATATAGACTATATTTATATAGCATATATCATGGACAGAAGTAGGTCAAAAACTAAAAAAGATAGCTGGGTGCACAAGACCCAGGATAAAAAAGTGCCCAATCCTGGAAGACACACTGGTGCCAGGACTGGAAAGGATGACAGTGTAGAATCCTCAAAATACAGAAACATTCCTACAATGGGGCCAGGCAAGGCCCAGGGGGAGGATGCCCCCCCCATTGTAGAAGGAAGTAGCAGTCCACAAAAATTACAAAAACTGATAGACCAAAGAAGAGCCATAAAGATGATTAAGTGGACTGTTGAGGATAAGAAAGAAATTATGTATTGTTACTATTATGCAAAAAGCTCAGAATTTCCAGACACAAGATATATAAAATGATTAAGAGAGAAATTAGAGGAAAGAAGAATACTTCCGCAAGAAAAACTGTCAGAAGCTTCAAATGAAAATTTGTGTTCATTAATACAACAAATTTGTGAGAAACAGTATATAGATCAAGAAATCTTGATCTGCTAGGAAAAAGAAGCATCTGAGGAAGTGCGAAAATATAAACAACAAAACCAAGAGATATTTGAAAAGTATAAAAAAGAATTATAGACATGGGAAAGAAAGAGAGATTTGATATGGTGCAATATTTATGCAAAGGAGAAATCCAAATTAATCAATGTAAAGAAGGCAGCCCCAAAAAGCAATGTGCAATATTAGAACAGACCAGGACCAATACATGTAACTCCAAACGAACTGCAGAAGGCGTCATTACTGGGGACATTGCAGGTGCTGTGAAAAGCACTACTGGCTGACATGAAAGATTGAAACAATACTAATTTCATGAACTTTAATGATACTTTGACTTAGGAATGGGGTCCATTCCTGTCATGGTATTAGAAACCCAAAAAACTTGGAGAAATTAAAAAAGAGATTCTATAGGAATGAAAAGTGCACTAATTAGTTCTCTAGCTAGTCCATGGAACAGACTACCAAATTACATTAAAGCAAGTACTAGTTTAAATATTTTTTAAAAACAGCCTGGATACTTATTATGGGAACAAGTGTTTTGGTACATTGGCAAATTAGAAAGGCATTAATGCCCGTGCTGGAAATATTTGTATGTATGTATGTAAGCAATCCTGAAACCAGGATAATAATACATGAGGGAAGTGACTACACTATGTTTCTAGCTACACAGCCTGCATTAATTTTTGTCTTGGAGACTGTAGTTCTTGATTGAGTTTGCTAGTCCTCATACAAGCACCCCTGGTTATTTCAGTCAGAGACTCCTGATTAGAGATTAAATTATGCCTTAACTCATACAGACTCCATCTGCGAACAAATCTTTTTAGGACAGCTGTCTGTCTTATCTATTTTAAATGTGTGGTTAATTTGCTTATGATGATGCCAGTGATGGTTTATGCTTGCAAACCACCATTCATTGTATTTTAATAGATTGTGCATCATACTGACAGAATGCAGACTACTCAAAGAACTAACAACACAACAATATTCCCAAAAGATTATTTAGTCAGCAATTAGTGACAAAAAGTGCTTTGAAGCTTCACAGAAATATACGTTCTGATCTCCATCAGTGACTTATTTTATAGCATGTAATTTTTAGTGTGGTTGAGCATTGAACTGATGATAATGCATGTTTGATACAGATGTGGAGAAATCCCTTTGTACAACAACACATTGCTCACGTGCGATTCACTGCATACAAGGAGCGTCATAAGTAATTTATTATATGTCTTTCTTTTCATCCAAATCGTGACCAGTGTATCAGTACATGAAAATGGCTTTGATGTTCATATATTGAGAAGGGAGAGTAGTCCATTTTTTCCTAATTATTATGTGTCCCTGGAGATTTGTAGCATAGTTTAAACTGGGCAGAAACTTTCACCTTTTCTAAATTTTTCTCCCTTGGATATTACTAGAGAACTGTACCACCAATGTGACGATGTCACCTTATATAAATTCAGAAATTGAGCCACAATTTTCTGTATATTCCCAGCTTTATCCATGAACCATTACAGAATTTATCAATATAAATGTGTGTGTGTGGCAGCAGTGCAAACACAGCAAACCTTCCACGTGTTTTACAAGAACCAGCGGCAGATTCAACTGGGCTAAATGGCCTCTTTTCTCGCTCATCAAGAATGAAAAGCCACTTGGACTTTGCAATAGATGATTTTAAGTGAACACTGATTGCAACATGTAATCTTCTGGCACTAGTCTACCACAAAATTGACTCCTTGTCTACTAACTAAATCACTAACTAAAGAATATACTTGCTGATAGCTAACCATAACTGATCACAAAAGAATGTCTGACTTCTGTTATTTGCTATAGCAAAAAAAAAAGAACAGAAAACTAGAAACAATATATAGCACATAACATTGTATAGAAACAATGCATTGAGATAACTGGCAGACTTTTATCTCTGGGAATATGAAGTATCTGACAACCTGAAATTGTATTTCCGTGTGAAATTATTGATTTACACTCACCGCTCCATGTATTATTTTACATATACTGTAGTTTTATTTAATCTTTCATATTATAAAACTGCTATTCACTAGATTTTATTTGAGACCAAAGAAGAGTTTTGTTTGACATGGTATTATGTAGCAAGCATTCAATTAGTAGTCCTGGGCTCCTGAGAAATGTAAAGTGCTTTGCCTATTATATACTTAGTTCAAATTACCTTGGCAGCAGTACAGATAGCCGAGTTCAACTGTGTTAATCCTGAGAAAACGCAACCATTTGAAGTCTGACTACATTTTCTTTCAACAGTGATGAGCAGAAGTTTGCCTTTTGAGATAGAAGAGTTTGCTGACACCCCTTTGCGGTTCTATGCATATATTTTATATGACTGCCTTTATGTGCTTCTTTGCATTCGTAAGGCTTCCCTTGTTTGTTCATTATGCGTTGTTTAGAATTTTATGGCATTTCCATTGTGTGTGTATAATTTGCAGCTTGCCATAATCTGCTTGTAATGACATTGAATATAATCTCTGTAATTAAGCTGCTACTGGTCCCCTTGAGATCCTGCACAAAATAAGTACTGCACGTTAATAAAGCCATTTAGCCACAACACTACTATAATAAACATAAACGTGAGAAATTAGGCAGATTACAAAGGACACTTTTCACTGTAACATGTATGTCACTGCCAAGAGTACTTTTAATTGCTTTTACGTGGCCAGTGTGTTTTATGCTAAATATTAGCTTGAAATACACAAATGTGTAATCTCAAAGAACTGGAGATAGCTTTACTCAGCTTGGTGTATCTCACATGCTCATTTTCTCCTAGCTGACCGATTATTTTTTAGGTGTGCGAGACACTTGGATTTTTATGCTATTTAAACATATGGAAGCTATTGAAATATACAGATGAAAACACATAGTTTGCATTGAGAGAAAAAAGTAATGATCCTTCTGGAATGTATAGAACACTGCCATTCCTAATGTGACAATAACTACAATATCTATCGTAACCTTGACCCTTGAATTATTCCTACTTTTCTGTAGCATTTAAACTATTATCATTGGCCCGTGTACGCATGATAACATTAATAATTTTCGCAGGTTCCCACCTGTGTTAGTACTGTCATTCCCCTTCTTCTTCTTACCCATTTACACCCAAAAGATTTGTCTCATGCTTTGTAATGTGGCATATCTAAACTACTGCTAGCCTTGAAGAGCAGAAGTCCCAAAACTGAAGAGAATATTGTGCACAGTAAGTTACAAATGATAAGAGAAGCAATATCACTTTTATAGGTTCATAGGTTGATAGGTTGGTACTAGGCTATCGGCCCTAGGGGCTATACAAGCCTAGCCATAACAATTCCCTGGTAATTTCTTCCCACAGTATTTACTTCCCTGGACCCCTGTCTAGCAAGGCGACTGACATGATCCCCGGGGTGAATTTCCTATCTCCCATCCAATTGCCAAGGTTCCTTTTGAAGACAGCCAAAGGGGTGCTCTGCTTGACATGTATCGGCAGTCTGTTCCAGAGTCTGGAGAGTCTCTGGGTCAGGAACCTATATCTCCAGCGTGTTTTGTTCATTGTGATGACAAGGTTTAGATCCATGGAGTGTGTGTCTCTGAGGGATTGGGATTTCATTAAGTGTAGCATGTCCAACAGCTCTGGGTTTGATATGGCCTTGTATGTTAAGCAGAGATCACCTCTGAGTAGATGATATGCACCAGAGTACAGCTGGAGTTTTTTTAGATGGTCAGCATAAGGCATCTGCTTTAGGCCTGTGATTCTTTTAGTGAAGTATTTCTGCTGCCTTTCCAGTTTTTGCAGATGTACATACCAAACAGGGAGCTGTATTCTATAATGGCTCTAATGAGGGATGAGTACAGTGGGACAATGCCCTCCTTTTTTTCTGGATGAAAAGCCCTTAGTGAAGGATTTCCTGACTGTTGTGGTGATGTAGTTATCGAAGGTGAGATCACTGTCCACCTGTGTCTCTAAGTCTCTTATCACACTTTCAGTGTTTAGTGTACTGCCACCTATGTGGTAATTCATGGGTACATGTTTTTTCCAAAAGGGGATAACTATACATTTCTTGGAATTGAGCTTGAGCCCATGGCTCTGGTACCAAGCATCTGTTTCTGTAAGGCCCTTTTGTAGAATATCCACATCATTTGGGGATTCAATAATGGCTCCCAGTTTACAGTCATCTGTGAACTTTGTTAGCCAGAGTCCCTTAGTGTTGGCCAGTACTTCAGAGAAGTAGATGCCAAACAAGAGCGGTTCCAGGACTGAACCCTGAGGTACTCCACTTGTCACTTGTCTGGATCTGGATTTGGAGTTGGCTTCTTTTACAGTGTGTGTTCTGTCAGTAAGCCAGGTGATACCACTAGTGACAACAGCCACAATCACAGAGAAATGCTGATAAAAATATTTATTACACTTAGCGCTTCAGCTCCCAAGCCTTCACAGAGTAAAAAACATTTCTAAAACACAAGTTTAAATACAAAAAAACCTAACAGTCCATCCCTCTGCTAATGAGTTAATTAGATTACATATTAACAATTGCATTCTTTGTTTAACCACATAGGTTCCAAGGTGTTAAACTTAAGAATATACATTGGGCCGGATTCATGAAGGCTTGCACGGAGTCTAAGAGCAGAGTAAGCCGGCAGACAGCCAATATGTCTGCCGAGTGATCCAACAACAGCCAGCAGGGGCGTGCATGAGAGCTCCTAAAACTAATCTTGCACGGACAGCATCATGTTATGCAAATTACCTCATTTGCTGCTGAAAGCTATGCAAATGAGGTAATTTTGTGATCCAGGAAACACTAACCTGTCCGTGGAAGAGTAGAGTTATTTGCAGAAATATACTCCGTTGGTAACGGAGTACCATTCCGCAAATAGCAAAACGGAGCTATGGCAGCTCCAAATAAAGGATGCATCCAGTTGAGGAAGCATGCCAATGGCCAAATATAAGGCCATTGGCATTTATATCTGTTGCAAAATAATAAAAATTAAATTATTTTTTTCCCCGATCTCCGATGTTTAAGCGTAGCGCAGTGCCTTGCAAACGTGCGGTGCTATAAAAACAGAAAATAAAAAAAAGGCAAAAATAGGCATTTTATTAAAAATATTCTTCTGCCATGCAGGTGAATGGCAGGCTGAAGACAACATGGCTACTGAGTAGTGGTTGCTAAGGGGGGAAGCTCAGTTTGAGAGATGTAACCAAGCATTAGTAGGCAATCCTATGCAAATGAGGATAAGGATAGTGAATTCCAATTTTCAATGCCATGTGAACCATGTCCCTAGAGTGTAAGTGTAGGATTAGGGGAGTAGTAGAGTAGAAGATAGGTGACATCATGAGGAGGTATGTATGAAAGACTGTAAGCTTATTGGAGCAGAGTGGCATGTGTTTGCTGTGAGTTACTCAGGACTGGAAGAGGCATGTCTACAGTTGTCTTAACTGAAACCCAGAAACCGAAGGTGTATGCAGTGGATATCACTAAAGTTTCTTGCAAAGATGCTTACACTGTGTGCGCACGCCTGTAAACCTGTCTAAGCCTGTGTGCGCATGTGTGCACCCGTGTAAGCCTGTGTAAGGCTGGCTAAGCCTGTGTGCGTGAATGTGTACCCGCTTAAGCCTGTGTAAGCCTGTGTGCGTGCGTGTGTGCTCGTGTGTGCGTGTTTGCGCTTGTTTGCACAGCGCTGCTCCCTGTGGAAACAGAAAGGGAAAAGGAAGGAAAAGAAGTAGTAGGAAGTTAACCAAGGAGAACTAGCAGAGCTGCCAGGTGAAATCAATCAGAATCAGCCAATTACACAGGCAGTACACTAGCCCAGCCCAGCCCAGCACTTAAAACTCTGCAAACAACATTCCCCCATGTTTTACTCAGAAGCACTGCAACACTGCAGTATACAAAGAGAAGTGAAAACTTAAAAAGCTTAACTGAGACAAAAAATGTTAGGGGCTGCCATTGCTATTATAAGGCAACATGTGCAAGATGCTGAGGGTGGTGCCATTGTGAATGCTGCTGAGCAACCCACAGTGAGGAGACGGAGAAGAGTGTACAGACCCAGGGTAACCTACCAGGGGCTACATGAGCTGGAGATAGTGGAGCGCTATAGAGTGGACAGAGACCTCCTGCAGCAAATTGTTGAGCTGTGCAGGCCACGCCTCACACAGAACCAACAGAGGGGAACCCATCCCAGTGGAAACCAAGGTATGTGTTGACCTAAGAATACTAGCAACAGGTACCTTCCAGAGACCAACTGGTGATATGATGGGGATTTCACAGGCATCAGCATCCAGGGTACTGCACCAGTTCCTGAATACCATGTCAGCACATGTCGGTGATCATGTATATTTCCCCAATTCCATTGAGGCATTGGCCACCAATATGCGTCTCTTCCAGCAAATAGCGGAATACCCTGAGGTAGTAGGTGCAATTGACTGCACGCACATACACATCAAAGCACCAGCTGGTGAGGTGGGTAGGGCCTACATCAACCGCAATGGCTTCCACTCCATAAACTGCCAGGTTGTGTGCAATGCCCAGGGCATAATACTGAATGTGTGTGCTAGCTGCCCTGGAAGCTAACACGATTCCCATATCTGGCATCTGACGCAGCTGTACTAGACATTTGCCAATGGGGACATCCCTGACGGTCACCTAGTGGGGGATGCTGGATATGCACTGGAGCCGTGGCTGATGACACCCATCAGAAATGCACACACACCTGAACAAGAACACCATAATGAGGCACACGCACAAACATGAAATGTAATTGAGCGTGTGTTTGGAATGCCCAAGTCACAGTTTCGGTGCCTGGACACATCTGGTGGAGCCTTGCAGTACTCACCAACTACATGTACCCAAATTGTCATGGTATGTGCCATGCTACACAATATGATCCTGCGAAAACAGCTGCAGCAGGAACATCATGGGGCAGGGCCAAACAGCCCCCCACCATTGCCAAGGCCTGCACAGGCACAGCGTGACTCAGAGGAGGAACAACCTGAGCCTGCCCCAGTAGGCAGAAGGAGGCATGCCCAGTATGCCTTGGCCTTGGCAAAGAGGCAACGCATAGCACATACACTGGCTCAGTAGGAACCTTGGAAATGATACCTCTCTCTGACTCGCACATAAAATAAAAGGGATGCCTAACTTGACACTACCTGTTTTCAAACATGTATAGGGAGTGTACTATGTGCATCCAACATAGGCAGCCCTGCAGCACCACCTGAGGCATGATTGCCATGTTTTAAGCAATATAAAGCAGTGCTAAGCAGCTTTTACCACTATTTAGTATATGTAACAAAATTGCCCGTGCTAACTAGCGCAATGTCAGGCAACGTTGAGCAATGTTGGGCAAGGTCGGGCAAAGTTGAGCAAAGTCAGGTAAACATGCTCATATTTGCTTTACTGTTCCTTAAACAGTCTGGTCTGCCCAGCATGAAAATAAAAAGCAGTGACAGGGCTCGAACCCAGGATACTGTGCACTATAGTCACAGTACTGAACCACTAAGCCATGACAGCATTACACTGACACAGACACAGCAGGACAATTGTACACTAATGCAAACACAAAGAAATGCTGTATCATGACCCTAAAGAGGCATATGGGTAACCTCCCCCACAGGCCTATGCAGACAGATCATACTGGGCATGCTCACACACTTAGGCCATGTCTGAGTACAGCAGTGGGACACACATATCTGGCAGTTGCATGTTTCACCCCAGGAACCTGTCACTATTCACCAATCCTGCCTTTTGCACACAGTTATATGAAAACAGACACATATAATATATTGGAACCCTGTCATAATCAAACTATGTACCACAAGTACTTAAGTTGTTCACAGAAAGTGAAAAAGCAAAGAAGATCAATACACCTGCAATCAGTATCATCAACAAACAATGTGCACTCCAAATATTATCCAATCCATGTTCTGGCAAAAGAATCTGTGAAGGAGTCCATAGAGAACCATGACGCTTCCTTCCGCTATGTCATAAATAGCAATGTACACTCATATATGTCCTGAGTCAGTGCAAACTGTAAATGACTTACATTGCCAACATCCTGTCAGACAGGCCCATACATACATACCACCCTCTCACTGACAAAAGGCCCTATCATCATACCTGGAGATTGTGAAAGCACAGATATCACATATAGAATGGTTAAACAGCTCCTTCCAAACCTGAAAACATGGCGTCTATGGGATTACATTGTTTCCCTAGCTGTGTCATAAGTGAACTCCAGAACAAACAGAGCCTGCACCTGAACAGTCTGTTGAGACTCACCCTCTGTACAGGATATGAAACTGTTGAATGTGTTACAGCAACGTTTGACACACTCCACAAGTGTTGGTGCACAACAGAACATGGGAACTATTGTCTTATAAGCCTACTAAGCCTGATCTGCAAGGCCATGGAGTCCATCATGATGGAACTCATAAACAGAGCTATTGGGAGCCTACAAACACCCAACCCTACCAATTTCGGTTTGGTCATGGGCAGATCATGGTTCCCAAACCTGCTAGACTGTTTACAAGGCAGTCACCCAGGACATACATCAATGAAATGAGCTACACATGTCCCACATAGACCTTGAAAAGCCCTTTGCCAACATCCCAGACACATGTCGTATCCACAAAATCAACAACCTGTGCATAAATACGTCAGTCATCTGATGGATTGCCAACTGGGGCACAGATAGATCACACAAGGTAAGAATCATGGTCTCCTGTACAAGCTGGTAACAACAGCTGTCCCCCATGGCTCAGTCCTGGGACCCCTCCTGTCTGGTGTATACTTTTCAGAAATACAGTCAAACACATGAGGGCTATGTTTAGCAAAGTTTGTGGATGACTGCCAAAAAGTTGTCATAATCGATGTTTGGGACAACAGAGACATCCTTAAAAAGGGTCTCAGTCAGACAGATGTGGTGTCAAAAGTATGTCCTCGAGCTACAGTCATACAAATACCACATAGGTGCCAACACCCTAAATATGGAGGTGATAATAAGGGATCTATGGACAAATGTGGATAGTCATCTGTACTTCCAGAAACACATTCACAAAGTGGTCAGAAAATCATGCTATGTGTTCCCACAAACTGCCAAGGTCTTTGCATGTAGGTCAAAGGAGGTTCCCTCTACCCATCAGTCATCAGACCCATCAGAGAGTACCACAACACACCTGTGATGAATCTGACTAGGCACCTTCAGCAGCTGGAAAGACCAATGAAGTACCTCAACAGGAGGATTACTGGCCTCAAACAGTTGCCCCATGCAACAAGACTGAATTTAACTCAATCTGTACTCCATTGCATACTGTCTACTCAGGAGATCTCTGCCCAACAGACAGGTCCATGTCATGGCAACACTCCGATCTGCTCTGAGTTACAGCTCAATGGCACTAAATATACAGACCCAACTGATATTGCCAACATCCTGGCAGATAGGATCAGTGTTAACCTTACCCCCCTCTCACCCATGAAAGAGCACATCTCTATAATGGAAGACTGCAAAGTTGCTGTCATCATGGCTGCACAGGTAAAAAACACTCTCCAAAGCCAGTATCACAGCATCCATGGGACCAGATAACTTTCCACAAACTACAGAATGAACAGGCACCACACCGACATGCCATGTTCAGTCACAGCCTCACCTCAGGCTCTGTGCCTGCTGAATGATGCACAGCGATGGTTATCCCACTACACAAGGGTGGAGACACCACGGACCCCAGGAACTAGCACCCCAGTAGCCTGATGAGCCTGCTCTGCAAGGCCATGGAATGTATCATCATACAACTTATAAAAAAGACATTGGTAATCCCCAAACTCTGGACCACAACCATGTTGGGTCTGTAAAATGCAGATCATGTCTCCTACACCTGATAGATGACATTGAAGCAGTCACCAGAACCGTAGACAAGGGTAAGGTGTTTTGCACAGCCTATGTAGATCCTGCCATGGCTTTCAACACCATCCCACACTCTGGAATTATAGATAAACCCACTAAACTAGGTATAAATTGCTATGTCACAAGATGGGTTGCCAACTGGCTTACTGACAGAACACACACTGTGAAAGTAGCAGACTCCAAGTATGACTTTGGACCAGTGACGAGTGCAGTACCACAGGGCCTAGTCCTGGGTCCTGTCCTGTTTTGTATCTACTTCCCTGAAGTAAACTTTAACATGGAAGGTCTGTGGCTAATGAAGTTTCCAGATGACTGCAAACTAGGAGCCATAATTGTAAATACTAAAGATGTGGACACCCTACAAAAGGGCCTCACTGAGACAGATGGCTGGTGTCAAAGCCATGGGCTCAAGCTCAATGCCAAAATGTGCATTGTCATCCCCTTTGGTAAAAACTCTGTAGCCATGAACTATAACATAGGCGGTAGTATACTTAACACTGAAAGTGTGATAAAAGACCTTGGGTCACAGGTGGACAGTGGACACACCTGTGATAATCACATCCCCACAGTAGTCAGGAAATCCTTCTATGTGGCACACCTCATCACAAAAGGTGTCTCATGCAGAATAGAAGAGGACATTGTTCCCCTCTACTCATCACTCACTAGATCCATAATGGAGTACAACGCCCCTTTTGCTATGTACCTCACAAGACATGTACAACAACTGGAAAGCCTGCAGCAATACCTCACAAAGAGCATTAGCAGCCTGAAATACATGCCATACACAGACCATCTCAAAATGCTCCAGCTGTACTCTCTCGCATATCGCCTACTCAGAGGTGATCTCTGCCTAACATACAAAGCTATGTCAAACACAGAGCTGTTGGACATGCTCCACGTAAAACACTCACAAATCCTCTGATCTTTGGACCCAAAACCATGAGTGAAATACAAAAGGAAGGGGTGTATCCATTTACCTTATGGATACCCACACCATCAGGTTAGTGGCACAGCATGAGGCCTTGGAGACCATGCAAGTGCAACTAACATTGGGCAAAGCTGCTTATCAGATTGTAGCCTGCTACAGATCACCTACCTTGTCTCAGGAACCTCACTCAGTATTCCTGAGAACAGTGGAAAATATAAAGGTCCTATCAAACACCATTATATGAGGAGAATACAACTACCCAAACATTGAGTGGGAGAATTACTTGTGTACAACGTCCTTTGCCCAATGTTTCCTAGAGTTTAAAACCCAAATGCCCTGGAACAGCTGGTCACCATGCCCACTAGAGGTGACAACATACTGGACCTGATCATCACCAACATGGGGTACCAGTGTTCCACGGCAGAGATAAACCCCTTGCTGGTAATATCAGATCATAAAGTGATCACACTGGACATCCACATCCCCCCCCAGTCAAGGAAACCACTGTGAAGACATTTTCAAAAGCAAACTGCACACTTCCCAAGACCAAAGTGGAAAGTTCCAAAGCCCCCTTGCTATAGGATAATGCTATACAATCTGCCAAATCATTTACAAGTGCATTCTATGAGCATCTACAGGGATGCAGGGATCAAGACATGCCAAATAAAACCAAGATGCACTCCTCCAAAAACAAGAAACCAATCTGGTGGTCGTCGTCCCATAAAAAAGCTATACAACAGAAGGAGGAAACGAACACATGATAGAGCAAACTTCACAAAAGGCATCACTGATCATTATTAGGAAGACACAATGATCGCTCATGAAAGAATCAAGGCCAGTTTCTAAAGACAAATTGCTAAGGAATGTAAGAATAACAACCACAAATCCTTCATTAGCTATACCAAACATTTAGGTGGCAACTTCCAAATATGCTGTCAGCTACTGACAAATGGCAAGAAATACACTGAACCAACTTACATTGGCCACATCCTGGGGGACAGGTTCAGTGCAAACTCCACCGCCATCACCCCCAAAAGGGCCTGTGTCCATCCCAGAAGAATGCAGAGCCCCAGACTTCATGGACATGCAGGTAAAGACAGCCCTCTCCAAAGCTAAGAACACAGCATCAATGGGACAGGATGGTGTTCCAGGCTGCATCTTACACCAGCCCCAAAAGGAACTACACCCTCACCTACATTCACTGTCCAGACTCAACCTTACCACAGGCTATGTACCCAAAGAATGGCATACACCAACAGTCATCCAGCTCCACAAAGGGGGTGCCACAACAGAACCTGGAAACCATTGCCCTATAGGTCTACTCAGCCTGGTCTGCAAAGCTATGGAGCAAATTATCATGGAACCCATAAACAGAGACATTGGGGACCTGCAGACACTGGACTCTACCCAACTTGGCTTTGTTAAAGGCAGATCCTGCCTCCTAAACCTAGTTGACTCATTTGAAACAGTTACCAAGGACATAGATGGAGGTGAAAGTAGTCCACACAGCCCACCTGGACCTCACTAAGGACTTTCAACACCATTCCCCACTCTGTCATCATGGACAAGCATACCAGCTTGAACATTAACAGCTATGTCACAGGATGGGTGGGCAACTGGCTCACAGATCAAACACACATGTTCAGAGTTGTGGGTGCCATGTCCGACTATAAACCAGTCACAAATGGCATCCCACAGGTCTTGGTCCTGGGACACCACCTGTTCAGTAGATACTGCTCAGAGGTACAGGCAAGCATGGGAGGAGTATGGCTGAACAGGTTTGCAGATGACTGCTAACTGTGGTCCATAATCGACTCTATGGCTGACACAGACATCCTCCAGAAGGGTCTTACAGAGACAGATACCTGGTGTCAAAACAATGCCCTCAAGCAGAATGCCAAAGAATGCATAGTCATCCCCTTTGGATAAAACAAAGTGCACACAAATTACCACATAGGTGGTAATCCAGTATGTACGGAGAAAGTAATTATGGCCCTGGGGACCCAGGGAGATAGTAAACTCTCCTTTGATGATCACATGGCCAAAGTGTTTAGAAATTCCTTCTATGTAGCCCACCTAATGTCACCTAAAGTAGCCCACTTTGTCTAGTCTGATGATGTCACCATCCTACAAATATACCTGTGGAAAGGAGAACTCACAGTAATGTGTATAGCGTGTTGTGTAAATGTGTACTCCTCTAGTATCATAAAGTAGTTAGGTAGGGGTTTGAATCCTGCACTTGACAGCTTTGTGTGTGATCTCCTTTGAGAGGAGCAACCTTTTTGTAGACTACTAAAACACCTTAAAAGTGGTATACTCATCTTTGTCAAGTCTGATGATGTCACCATCCTACAAATATACCTGTGTAAAGGAAAACCTCCAGTAATGTGTATAGCGTGTTGTGTTAATGCGTACTCCTCCAGTATCATAAGGTAGTTAGGTAGGTGTTTGAATCCTGCACTTGCTGTGTGTGTGATCTCCTTGGAAAGGAGCAACCTTTTTGGAGACTACTAAAACACCTTAAAAGTGGTATACTTAACTTTGTCAATTTTGATGATGTCACCATCCTACAAATATACCTGTGTAAAGAAAAACCTCCAGTAATATGTATAGCGCATTGTGTTAATGCGTACTCCTCCAGTATCATAACCTAGTTAGGTAGGGGTTTGAATCCTGGACTTGACAAATGTGTGTGTGTGATCTCCTTGCAGAGGAGCAACCTTTTTGGAGAGTAGTAAAACACCTTAAAAGTGGGATACTTATCTTTGTCAAGTCTGATGATGTCACCATCCTACAAATATACCTGTGGAAAAGAGTGCTCCCAGTAATGTGTGTAGCACGTCGTGTTAATGTGTACTCCTCTAGTATCATAAAGTAATGAGATAGGGATTTGAATCCTGCACTTGACAACTGTGTGTGTGTTTGTGTGTGAACTCCTGGGAGAAGAGCAACCTTTTTGGAGAGTAGTAGAACACCTTAAAAGTGGTATACTTATCTTTGTCAAGTGTGATGATGTCACCATCCTACAAATATACTTGTGGAAAGGAAAACTTCCAGTAATGTGTATAGTAAGTCATGGTAATGTGTACTGCTCTATTATCATACAGTAGTTAGGTAGGGGTTTGTATCCTGCACTTGGTGTGTGTGTGTGCTCTATGTGTGTGACACTGTTGGTCAATGTGTTGTGGGTTTTGCTTTTACTACTGTATGACATATCAGTATGACAACAGTATGTGCATTGCACATGTCAGGTAGCTGTGTGGCAAATACATATACGTACATGTGACCTCAATTATTTCATAGGTGGGAACCCTGCTTTCTCCATGAACACATCTGTCATCTTTGCCAGAGTGTGCTGCCACTTTCCAGACCTTAGGTCACATCTGTATGCTTGTGACAAGCCCAGCCACTGCAGTGATCCCTGGCCTAGGTCATCCATGTCACACACACTCATTACGGTTTCTATTGCATAGTGTGAGTGAGGGTTTATGGCTGAGGTATATTTCAGACCTGTTCAAATGCAGCAAAGTCTGTCAATGATGGCTATTCATTATAGGTGTAGAACAACCTTTGTGGATATGCATGCAGACCCCTTATTGCTTATGTGATCCACCGAGAGATTTCAAAATACCTTTGGAACTGTGATTACCAAAGGAGAGATGATGTAACACTTGGCTGCATGTACACATTGGTACCTGTTCAACATGTTGGTGGCTACTACCTATGTGGTACTGTGGGGATACTATGTTTTGTAAAGGTGGATGACTATGCTTTAGTTGGCTTATAGCTTTACAGCATGGGTTTGACAACAGGTATCTGTCTGTATGATACCCTTGTGGAGGATGTGTGTGTCATCTGGAGAATGCATTATAGGCCACAGTATGCATTTCCAGACGTGGACGGACATATCCCTACTGTGATTGCTTGTACCTAAGAGAGCTATATGCCAAACAGGAGTGGTCTCAGGAATGGGTGCAGGTGAATACCACTGGTTACTGGCATAGTATAGTACCTGAAGGATCCAAATGTTACTGTGTGTCCTACATCTGTGTGTCAGTTGTCAAGACATCATCTAACAATTGTGTATGGTCAGGCTGTTGAGGTTATGTATACTACCAGAATGCAAAACATTGACAGATAGTAACAGTATCACCCACAGCACAGTGTCAAACCATGTCATACACACATGTGTACTCAAGTTCCACAATGTGTGTAGTACAATGCATACTGGCCACCAATAGGAACTATGGAGTGTTACTGTGTAATACAGGGCATGTCACCCTGCCCATGTGTCTGCTATGCACGTACATGCAGACAGTGCACCTCCACCATGTTCACAAATGTACACCTGCAAATCTGTGCTACACACATCCCACACGTACTGTCCACTCTCTAACACATGCTGCCAATACTACACACATCGGCCAAGTGGCATGTGGGCGGACAATACACTATTGGAACTAACACTGGTGTAAACAATACTACATTGACAAACATAGCTTTAATGCATCATGCCTGCTCAGCTACACCTTCAAGGATATCATTACACTTTACTGCTGACAACATGCTAACATTGCTATACTGCTATAAAGTCACCCTGTGCATCAGCACCATGGTAGCCTGTTCCTGCATCAATGTTACAGATGACAGGAGGTGGCACAGGTTTCATCATATGCACAGGGTGTGTTGTTGGTTTGCCAGAGCCCTACATTGAGCCATACAATCAACATGTATGTGTGTGTGTGTGTGTGTGTGTGTGTGTGTGTGTGTGTGTGTGTGTGTGTGTGAGGGCCAAGAGTACTGCTATGGGCCAATGTTGATGTAATGTGTGTGGGTATGTGTTAGCCCTAGGTGTCTGGTTTCTGTGTGTGTGTGTCTGCATGCACACAGTTCCACCATGTGGCTGCCATATACATGGATTTGTGGGACAGCCACAGACTGTACCTGCCAGGCTTTACAGATCACCGTCTCTGGCCACGGATACGGTACCTGTGCCTGGCAGGTGTGCTACTGACAGTATCAGGTACTAAGCCAGACTGGGTACTATCCTCAGAGGTGGACAGATGTACACTGGACCCAGGTCCCTGCTGGGACTGTCCAGAGCCACTTGCATGTGGTCTTCTAGGACGGTCTATGGACAGCCCACCCCAACATTGCTGGGGCTGGTACTGGCACTACGGAAGCGGCTGTGACTTGAGGAATGTCTGCGGTGACTGCCAGCTGCTGATGTTGCCGGCATACATCCGTGTCGATGTCTCAACCATCCTGCACTGTCCTGACACATGGACATGACATTGCGGAGGACATCTAATGTCTCACCCCAATGTCTATCAGTGACCTCAGTGTAATTACGGATGGCACCTGCTAGGTCATGGATACTGTCAATTACAGCGGTGTTATGTGCCCTCTGTGCCCTTAGTCCCTGTCTGGTGTACCGTTCCATATGTGCCTGTGCCTCCATGACAGCCTGGAACATGCGTGAGGTTGTAAGACCTGTGGCACATCTGCCAGGGGCATGATGAGCAGCAGTGCTCTGACGAGAACCCCTGGACATCTGCCTATGTGGTACCCTTCCAGACATCTGGGTATGGCTGCTGTGTCGGGATGCATGTGCCATAGATACCACACTGTCCTGGCCAATGCCGACTGTACACTGTCCCTCAGCTAAGGGCATTGGTGATGGATGTATTGGCAGTATGACTGTGTGCATGGATGGGGTGGACACTTGTGTACTGTCGATTGGTGGCCCAACGACAGACCCTGGCAAACATGCCTGTGCCTCAACACACCTATCCTCATTATCACTATTTGGCTCAGTGACATCGGGTTCCCTGCTGCAGTGAACCAGCCCAACCTCAGCACCTGTGAGAGGAAGACAGGAAACACACTTTACGACCTGTACATGATGTCGGAACACATGCACACATGCACACATGAACACATGCACACATGAACACATGAACACATGCACACATGCACACATGAACACATGAACACATGCACACATGGACATATGCACACATGCACACATGAACACATGCACTCATGCACACATGAACACATGCACACATGCACACTCCTCACTAAAGCAGACACACACACACACACACACACACACACACACACACACACACACACACACACACACACCACCAGCAATCCAGAACATACTCAATAGCGGTTGATGGTGGGGTACAGTATCACAAGCCAAACAGTCATATCACATGTGTCAGCATGCAGGACGTGTGTTGCTCAACAGCATGCAGTGCGAGTGTAGACAGCCCTTGCTAATAACAGTATACATGGCTTTGATGCATGTGTGTTGTTGTTCAGTGATTGGCCTCACCCTGGAATGCAATGTGTACATGGACACAACATTGCTGTGCAAGTATTAAAAGCTCTGCAATGTCCTGTGCACCATCACTCACAGGTATACATACCATGGCTGGATGTGTATCTGTGTGTCACATAGATATCCATTTCTGATTAGAGCATCTGTGTCTTTAGCAGATAATTGTGGACACAGGTTTAGCACATGCATGCTATGTATACACACAGGATGAGTGGTGCATGTATACCTGATGGAATACCATTGCTCAACATAGCCATTGTACAGTGGTTATGGTGAGTGTAGGACATATTGTGGACATGCCAGTGCCAGCCATGACATGGCATGCTACAACACAACTGCAACATTAAACATCACACATACCCAATGTGTGTCATGTGACCTATACACTCAATAGCATTACAAGACATATATGTGTCACTTTGTACAAATGGTGATTGCTATGCATATTGTGTATAGGTGCATATGTTTGCACACACACAACATTGAGGTGCATAGCAATGAATGCTATGTGTAGTACTGTGATTACTGTAACTGGGTGGGGTGTAGTACCATGAGCCATCATCATGCAGCATCATGTGGTCACTCAAGGCTACTAATGTGTGCCAGACTGGCACCTAGCATGCTGTACCTGAACTGCAGTACCATGGCTACATTCACCATTTCACAGCCAGTTGTTACATGGGTTTGTAAGGTGCCCAATAGGGAGCATTGCCTAACATGAATGTGTTATGTGTTGAAGAGTGTCGCACAGCCCCATGATAGGCCTCTACCCCTCAGGTATATTATGTGTGCTGTGTGGATGACATTTGGGATACTGGAGTGTGACCTTACAGCGGGTGTCTGAATATGCCATGTGTAGCATATTAACGTGTACTGCGTATGACAAAGTTGTGTATGTTGTGTGCATGTGTATCGACTCTGCCTATCCAATGTCCACTACAGTGTTGCCACAATTGTGTGGGATGCTCTGTGTATTGCATGTGTTTCAGGCAGCTACTCACATTACTGAGATGTGCATAGTCTCACAGCAAACATGCACAGCATGCATTATGCATAGGTGTGTTACGTGTACATGGCCTACACCTCACCTATGACATGCACATTTAATTTGCAATATTAAATGTCGAACACACTCACCAGCATGGGTCTGCTGCCTTGCTGTCACACCAGAGGGACCTACAAGGATATGAAACAGTTTGTCAGTGGCAACAACTGTGGCATTGCTACTGTGGGTTTGCAATCTTACAGTAGTACAATGGTTGACAGTCACAGGCCTACAGATTATGTTACAAATTATCAGTATTGCACAACACCAGGCTCCACATCTTCTAACTACACAGTACACATCTCACATATGCATGATCTACCAATAGAGGTAACAGTAGTCTACAGATATGCCATGTTACCTGCACGCTCCATGTCAACTCGCTGGGTGGCTCCGGCCTCCATGATGATACATGTTTGCTGTTGTTGTTGTTGGCCAGGAGCCACCAGGCTCAGGAGCAGCTCCTCCACTCTGGTGAGGGGGGGATGGATGGCTACCCCACCACCTGTGGCAAGCTGTTGTCTACGGACATCAAACGCTGCCGGACATGTCTAAGTAAATCACTGCAGTGATGGCGTACCTGCTCATAGGTCCGGTTATGCATGCCTATGTCATTTACCCTATGGACAACATCTTGCCACAGTGCAGTCCGCTCATGCTGGTCCTGGCTGGTTCTTGAGAACAGCAGGGTGTAGTGCTGAACCAGGCTGGTTGTTATCACTTCATCCTCTGCCTGGCTATAGATAGGGTTGAGATGGTAAGCCATGACCCTGGAAGACAATGAAACAATATGTGTGAGCAAGTCATGTGGCACACTTAACATTCTAAAGTACAGATATCACTGAACTGACATATATAGCAACCTATTGGCTGTCAGAGGATACACACTTTCAATACCACATATCAGTGCTCAACCCACAACTGCCTGACAGTGCCTGGCACGCTCTATATATCAAACCATGTTCTGCACAGCAACAAAGAGAAACCAGTATGTAAGACTATACAACAGTACATGGCACACTGTATGCGACACAATGCACCACCTAGACACAGGAGGTATATATCAAGCTAATGCATAAAGAAATATGTCATCCATTGCAATGATTGTAAAGTCCAGTTACAGTATTACCAGTATACCACACTAGTTGTTGATGGCAAACCCCTGCCTAACATATGTGCACATTTGTTAATATAGGTGGCATACTGCTGTACTAGACTATACATGTTGCTAGATACGCACTTATATCCTGTGACACACATATGACCGAGGGCATGTTACAGGCATACCCACACACACATCAGACATACAATTAAGACACAAAGGTATGGCAACCCAGATGAGCTTTACCTGTGTACCATACAGTACTGTGTGTTAGTACTTACAAAACCTTATGCCTGAGGTATGTAATCTGTGAGGACTACAGGGAACACACAAAACAGTGGTTACAAGCAATGTGGACATACACCATACTGTGCTGTTTAGGCCTACAGCTTCAGGTAGTACTACAGTTCATACGGGATTTGGATTCACCAGCAGTACCAATCAATAAGCATACATGTACTGCTTTAGCCTACAATGGCGCACCCCAGTTGACACCAAGGGACTACTTCAGACCTTATGCCATACAGCTTTTTCTGCCTAGCAATAGCATACACATCTTTTGCTGGGATCAGAGCTAGGACACAAAATACCATGACAGAAACAGTTTCCCACTAAGCTATCACACATATACAGAACTTTGACACATTCACCAACAAATTCACCATCACACTCAGTCAACCTCACATAGCAATTATTGCAACAAGTACATGTGGGTGTGTATCGGTTCATAGGTAGGTAATAGGCTATTGGCCCTAGGGCCTATAGAAGCCTAGCCATACACTACCCTGGCCTTTGACACACATGTAATTTAATTTCACGTGCCCCTGTCAGGCAGAGCCACAGAGGTGATTCCCAGGGTGTATTTCCTATCTCCCATCCAATCATCAGGATTATTCATGATGACTGCTAATGAGGAGCTTTGTTTGCTATTGATAGGTGGTTTGTTCCAGAGTATGGGATGTCTCTGAGATAGGAATCTATCCCTCCAGCATGTTCTGTTTATTGAGGTGACAAGGTTAGGTCCCTAGAGCATGTAGCTCATAGGGATTGTGATCTGTTTATGTGGAGCATGTCCAACAGCTCTGGGTTTGACATAGCTTTGTATGTTAGGCAGAGGTCTCCTCTGGGTAGGCGGTATGCAACACAGTCTAGCTGTGATTTTGTGGGACAGTCTGCATAGGGCATCTGTTTGAGGCCAGTATTACTCTTTGTGTGGTATGTCTGTGGCCTTTCCAGTTGCTGTAGATGTCTTGTGAGGTACATACCAAATGGGGCATTGTACTCTATAATGGGTTTTATGAGTGATGAGTAGAGGGGAACACTGACCTATATTTCCCTGGATGACACACCTTATGTGATGAGGTGTGCCACATAGACAGATTACATGACTAGTGTGGCACTGTGATTATCACAGGGGAGACTACTGTCCACCTGTGTCCCATGGTCTCTTATCACACTTTCGGTGTTAGGTACACTACCACCTATGTGGTAGTTCATGGGTACAGAGTTTTTGCCAGAAGGGATGCCAATGCAGTTTCAACATTGAGCTTGAGTCCATGGCTGTGTCACCAGGCATCTGTCGCAGTAACTATGACCCTGTCTCTCTCTCTCTCTCTATATATATATATATATATATATATATATATATATATATATATATATATATATATATATATACACATACATATTAACATACATTGGTGTACATATAGATATACATATGGGCACATATACAGTCCACCTTTCATGGTGGGAATATCAATTATGGAAAGGTTGTGAGGTATACAGTTATGTAATAATATTGCACAGTCTTGTGCGGAATGCATTGAAGGTGTTCTCAGCCCATGTAGCTTTAGCAGGCCTCACTGGCTGCAACACTGCAAACCTGACAAATCATACCCACAGCGTTTAACCACCACATGTCATATACCAGCACTGTATGCTGTCTTGTTTGCCACACACTACAACCTACATAGAAATATGCACATAACAACCTTCAACAACATATATATGTCCACCCTTCACAAACAGTTGCAGTATGTCCCTTGCTCTATGCACATGTACAGATGCTAATATATCTGACACAGAAAGATCCCTCTGTATGTGTGTGCCATACACACACAAGGTCCACACTGTTGTAAGTCCGTGGACCTCACGGCTGACCTGTTGGGCCTTACTGCAACATGAACAGGTGTCACATGTGAGCATACAGTAATATTAGAGGGTGTATATATAGCTGCAAATGCTAGATTAGCATACTAGCCTGGTACAGCAGTTGCCAATGCTAAGCTACATGTTAATATGACTATCATGCATTTGTTACTCTGTCACATCCATGTTTATATAGCTGTATCCGCTACTCCCCCAAACAGCCATTGTACACACTACTGTACAGAACACAGATAACATGGATCAGATGTTTGACATTTAATGCTGAGCTACATATGTCACAGTTATATCCCACTGCACAGAGCTACACACAGATTTGTCCATGGCAGTAGTTATGCAGGGCATCTGTGCATAGATACGTACTGCTGCCACATATGGATGATTCAAAGTCTGTAGAGTACTCTTCAAAAACATCTACAACATGCCAGTAAATACATATCTGTTACATACCTTTCCTTTGTATGTGTTTGTAAATTTCAGTTCCGTGTGTCTTTTTTTTTTTTGGTTTTGGTTTAATTATATATATATATATATATATATATATATATATAGATATATATATTTTGGTTTAATTATATATTTTTTTTCTGTTGCTGTTGCTGTTGATGTTGATGTGGATGTCGGTGTCTGTCTATGTCTCTGTCTCTGTCTCTCTCTCTCTCTCCGTATGAGCAATGGAATAATTGCATGTGTGGACAGCAAGTACAGCCTGCTTTTATAGGTATCTGCACATGTGCATGTGATGGCCTCTGCATGAATTGGTGGCCACCATTTGGTAATTGCATGTAGCCTGCTGTGTACTGATTGCAGTACTCACTGTCATAGCAACCCAGTGCTATAAATTGCTAAGTCAGGTAGGCATAGCCCTTTCAGCTTTCCAAAGTGGGGCCCATGCTTGGCTGCTGTGGACACCGTTGTGTAAGTCAGAAGGTTGGTATACTTCTTATATCTGAAACTAGGGGTGTAGCCAGTGATTTGAATGTTGTACTCAGACCTGAATGTTGCCACTTTCAGTACACAGTTGTCAATGTAGAATTGTACTCACCCCTACAAATGCTAACACAAGATACGTGAGAGTATGTAGTTTCTTTTCTACTTATACAATTAGCTGCCATACATAAGTAGTTATTGAGATTTATTCATTTGGCACACGTACTGTTAGTGAACTGCTATACTGTGAATATTAATGTACTCACTTCTGCACAGTTTGTGCTTTTTTATTGTTGACAGCACAGGATGCTCAAGAAAACTAGACAATTCCATTACTGAGTATGCCTACCTACATCCTCGGTGGACCCTGAACACACAGGTATTTTGTACATTTGGGTGGGGATTGTCCTGCTATGATACTGTGTGGGGGTTGTAAAGTGCTGCTGTAACATTATTTACTGCTAGAATGGCTGGTTCTGTTATCACAGTCGTGTAATGCAATTCCACAACAACTGCTGGTAAAGTTCCACAGAACAGGTTTTGTGTTATGGCATTCCTATCTTTCCTTTACATTTAGTCATTCTGATGCATGATATATCTATTTCAGCAACAACCTGCTGTAATCTGTTGTGGCTTGGTACTTCATGCAGTCTAGTGTGTCTAAGGTCTGTGGTTCGAGACTGACAGAGGTGTTTTATTTTGCTGCTGAGCAGAACAAGGGCCCTCACATGCAGGGTGACTAAGGCACGTTTAAGCAGTTGTAAGTGGGTTTGCGCGAAGTTTAGCAATACTTAGCCAAGCGCACACTCGCGCAAACCCACTAACTACTGCTTAAAAGTGCTTACTCCCGCTAACCCCCGCGCTCATTTCTTTGAAAGAAAAGAACATTGGGAGATAGGAAAGTGGTGAAAAAGGGGCACAAAGAGGGAAAGACAGTAGGGAAAACAGCTTGGGATGTGCAGGACGGGTGTAGGGAAGGTCCACAGCTGCCCATTTCTTTAACAACAACTTTTTATGCATTTGGGGTTTAAATCTGCTTCTAATATTATATTTGTCCAGGAAACGCACCTATTTAATCACCAGTGGGATCAGGACAGAGGGAGACCATGGGTTAAAACTATAATAGCATATGGAGCTAAATCCAGTAGCGCAGGTGTTGCTATAATAATTAAAAATAAATTCTTACACAACATAATTAGTTTTGGCACAGACAAAGAGGGAAGGTGGTGTTACTTTACTACAACTTGCACTCACTTAGCTAAACCTATCTTTGTTATTAATATTTATACCCCATGCTCAGGGCAACAGAATTTTATTATGAAAATTTTCAAATTACTTTCATTATTTCCTAACCATTACTACATTGTGGGGGGTGACTGGAACTCTTTCCAGGATCCAAAAAAATGACAGGACAAATATTAAGGCTAATTATAATAAGTCTGCAACCTTAACCATATCTGAATTGAAAGAAGACTATAACTTATTCGACCCTTATATCTTTCTAAACGGCACCTCAAAAAATAACAAATTCACCTTCTTCTCTAACTGTTGTAAATGTTGGTTCAGACTGGACTTCTTTCTAATCTCCTCAATATTTAGTAATTTTGACATCTCATTTTTCACTGATCCTAGAAGTCTTTCCAACCACTCCAAGATCTCCCTCTCTATTCACCAGCCTTCTACAAGATCCGTAAATAACAAAGCTATTTGGTGGCGTCTAAACCCTAACCTTTTAAAGAAGGAAGAAATACTGTCTCGTGGAGTCCTATATGGATCAATTTCTCCAATCCTGTAATTCCCTCCCAACCTCTTTAGACTTTTCCTGGGCAGCCACCAAGGCAATGATTAGAGGATTCCTTATAAACAAAGCATCATACTACAAGAAACTATATAATAAAAATGAAGCAGATATAACAAATAAAATATATAAGCTTGAAGCCGAAATACAACTAAAATACTCACCTGAATCTGAGAATGAAATGATTCAACTACAAAAGGAATTTATATCTTTGCAAGCTGAGAATCTTACCTTTCATGAGATAAAAACCTTAGCAAATTACTCGGAATTGGCCCAATTCCCCTCTAAATTTTTAGCCAGAGTGATAATCCAAAATAGAACATCTCACTTTATCTTGGAAATATCTTATCAGGGGAAAGGATATCAGAATATGCATGATATTCTTAAACTGTTTGAGTCCTTATACTCTCAACTTTACAGTCCTCCTGAAGTCCCTATCGATAAAGCAGAACTACAAAGCTTCTTAAACAACTTATCCTTCCCCAAGCTAACCAAGAATCAAAAAGACTCCTTCGACAGGGAAATTACACAACAAGAAATTATATTGGCAATTAATAACTTAAAATCTAACAAATCCCCTGGACCAAACGGCTTCACGGCCAAATTTTATAAATCTTTCACACCCAAAATTTCCAAAGTTCTGCTTCTGCTGTTTAATCATATTATCAGAGCCGGAATTAAAGACATCCACATTAATGCATCTAGAACTATCCTTATCCCTAAATATAACACTGATTCGAAAACCCCCTGGGAATATAGACCCATCGCTATTGTCAACATGGATATGAAGATCTTAGCCACAATTCTTGCCAATAGACTCAAAGCAGTCATTTCCACTATTGTTTCACCAGCTTCATTATGCACTGACAAACAATAGACCACACCCTTACATTAGACGCTATGATTTCTCTCTCTCTTCCCTGGCCAAAAGCCCTCTGTACACTGTAGCTATTGATGCATCCAAAGCCTTCATCCGAATCAGTACAGAATTTCTGTTTGATATTCTCCCACATTTTAACATACCAAACTTATTTATTAACAAGATTAAAACTCTGTACTCTAATGTATATACTATATTACAAGTAAATAACCAGATAAAATACCAGAAACTTACCCCAAGAGATAATCATCTTAGGTGATGTAAACATCGATTGGGAATCTTGTAACAACAAACAACCTACTAGCCATATTAACCTTTATGGATTCTCTCAGACCGTCACCTCCCCCACTAGAATAAATAAAGTTAACAAAAAAGAAAGTACCATAGACTGGATACTCACCAACAACCAACCCCATACTTATAAAACAGGAACCCTCCCTGATGATATAAGTGACCACTTACTAACCTACATCATCAGACTTAAAACCAAGCCTCCTACCCAAATCATAACCAGAACAATCAGATCCAAAAAACATTTCAACTTGGAGCTATTTCAAACTGAACTGGAAGCATGCAATTGGACACCCTTAAAACATCTTCCACTAGATGAAGCTGTTGATTTCTTTAATGATAAGTTTCTAACTATCCTCAATTACCATGCCCCCACACGCTCCATTAGAATCAAAACTAAACCTGCCCCCTGGCTATCAATAGAAACCAAACAAAAAATCAGTCTCAGGAATAAAGCCTGGAGCAAATCTTGCTTAACTAAAAACACAGCAGACTACCAAATCTTTAAGCAACTAAGAAATGAGACCAAAAAAGTAATAATGAACGATAAAAAAAATTACTACCTGAAACCTCAACATTCTCCAAAACAACCCACAAAACTTAGGGCAACCATAAATCAATTACTACAGCCAAGTAAACCTGTCACACCCAACCCACAAGGCTCTGACATAAATAACCCCAACCAAACAGCAAATTCCTTTAATTCCTTCTTCATCGAAACTATTCAAACCTTAGCAAGTCAACTTCCCATCAAAACACACACATGTCTAACAGCAACCTAAACCCACCCCCACCTTTTCACTTCCAACCGTCCCAACAACTTATATTCTCTCCTTCTAAAAAACTCAAACCATGTACTCCCTCTGCTGACCTATTACCCGCTTAGAATACTTGCAATTAGCAGCTAAAGCAATAGCCTTCCCAATTTCAATTCTGATCAATAGAACCATCACTGAAGGATATGTCCCTAAACTTTGGAAAATCTCCCACATTATCCCTTTTCATAAGGGTGGAAATTCTACTGAAATCTCTAATTACCGCCCCATAGCCCTTCTTTCGCCCTTATCTAAGATCATGGAAAGGTGTATCCACAAACAACTGCTTCAACACCTTCTCCATAATAACCTACTCTCTAATACCCAACACGGTTTCAGACCATCCCACAGTACCACCACTGCCCTCCTCTCCTTTACAGACACAATCAACAAAAATCGCAACAATAACACCCTCTCCTCAGCACTTTTCCTAGATCTATCCAAAGCCTTTGACATGGTCAACCACCAAATACTCATTCACATTCTTCAATGCACATCAATTGATACCCAATCTATTAACTGGTTTACCCTTAACAAACACAAGATTTGAACATTTGCTCCATCCTGCAATTGTGGGGGTTGTAAAGTGCTGCTGTAACATTATTTACTGCTAGAATGGCTGGTTCTGTTATCACAGTCGTGTAATGCAATTCCACAACAACTGCTGGCAAAGTTCCACAGAACAGGTTTTGTGTTATGGCATTCCTATCTTTCCTTTACATTTAGTCATTCTGATGCATGATATATCTATTTCAGCAACAACCTGCTGTATATCTGTTGTGGCTTGGTACTTCATGCAGTCTAGTGTGTCCAAGGTCTGGGGTTCGAGACTGACAGAGGTGTTTTATTTTGCTGCTGAGCAGAACAAGGGCCCTCACATGCAGGGTGACTAAGGCACTTTTAAGCAGTTGTAAGTGGGTTTGCGTGAAGTTTAGCAATACTTAGCTAAGCGCACACAAGCGCACACTCGCGCAAACCCACTAACTACTGCTTAAAAGTGCTTACTCCCGCTAACCCCGCCATTTCTTTGAAAGAAAAGAAAATTGGGAGATAGGAAAGTGGTGAAAAAGGGGCACAAAGAGGGAAAGACAGTAGGGAAAACAGCTTGGGATGTGCAGGACGGGTGTAGGGAAGGTCCATAGCTGCCCATTTCTTTAACAACAACTTTTTATGCATTTGGGGTTTAAATCTGCTTCTAATATTATATTTGTCCAGGAAACGCACCTATTTAATCACCAGTGGGATCAGGACAGAGGGAGACCATGGGTTAAAACTATAATAGCATCTGGAGCTAAATCCAGTAGCGCAGGTGTTGCTATAATAATTAAAAATAAATTCTTACACAACATAATTAGTTTTGGCACAGACAAAGAGGGAAGGTGGTGTTACTTTACTACAACTTTCACTCACTTAGCTAAACCTATCTTTGTTATTAATATTTATACCCCATGCTCAGGGCAACAGAATTTTATTATGAAAATTTTCAAATTACTTTCATTATTTCCTAACCATTACTACCTTGTGGGGTGACTGAACTCTTTCCAGGATCCAAAAAAATGACAGGACAAATATTAAGGCTAATTATAATAAGTCTGCAACCTTAACCATATCTGAATTGAAAGAAGACTATAACTTATTCGACCCTTATATCTTTCTAAACGGCACCTCAAAAAATAACAAATTCACCTTCTTCTCTAACTGTTGTAAATGTTGGTTCAGGCTGGACTTCTTTCTAATCTCCTCAATATTTAGTAATTCTGGCATCTCATTTTTCACTGATCCTAGAAGTCTTTCCAACCACTCCAAGATCTCCCTCTCTATTCACCAGCCTTCTACAAGATCCGTAAATAACAAAGCTATTTGGTGGCGTCTAAACCCTAACCTTTTAAAGAAGGAAGAAATACTGTCTCATGGAGTCCTATATGGATCAATTTCTCCAATCCTGTAATTCCCTCCCAACCTCTTCAGACTTTTCCTGGGCAGCCACCAAGGCAATGATTAGAGGATTCCTTATAAACAAAGCATCATACTACAAGAAACTATATAATAAAAATGAAGCAGATATAACAAATAAAATATATAAGCTTGAAGCCGAAATACAACTAAAATACTCACCTGAATCTGAGAATGAAATGATTCAACTACAAAAGGAATTTATATCTTTGCAAGCTGAGAATCTTACCTTTCATGAGATAGAAACCTTAGCAAATTACTCGGAATTGGCCCAATTCCCCTCTAAAATTTTAGCCAGAGTGATACACCAAAATAGAACATCTCACTTTATCTTGGAAATATCTTATCAGGGGAAAGGATATCAGAATACACACGATATTCTTAAACTGTTTGAGTCCTTATACTCTCAACTTTACAGTCCTCCTGAAGTCCCTATCGATAAAGCAGAACTACAAAGCTTCTTAAACAACTTATCCTTCCCCAAGCTAACCAAGAATCAAAAAGACTCCCTCGACAGGGAAATTACACAACAAGAAATTATATTGGCAATTAATAACTTAAAATCTAACAAATTCCCTGGACCAAACGGCTTCACGGCCCAATTTTATAAATCTTTCACTCCCAAAATTTCCAAAGTTCTGCTTCTGCTGTTTAATCATATTATCAGAGCTGGAATTAAAGACATCCACATTAATGCATCTAGAACTATCCTTATCCCTAAATATAACACTGATTCGAAAAACCCCTGGGAATATAGACCCATCGCTATTATCAACACGGATATGAAGATCTTAGCCACAATTCTTGCCAATAGACTCAAAGCAGTCATTTCCACTATTGTTTCACCAGCTTCATTATGCACTGACAAACAATAGACCACACCCTTACATTAGACGCTATGATTTCTCTCTCTTCCCTGGCCAAAAGCCCTCTGTACACTGTAGCTATTGATGCATCCAAAGCCTTCATCCGAATCAGTACAGAATTTCTGTTTGATATTCTCCCACATTTTAAGATACCAAACTTATTTATTAACAAGATTAAAACTCTGTACTCTATTGCATATACTATATTACAAATAAATAACCAGATAAAATACCAGAAACTTACCCCAAGAGATAATCATCTTAGGTGATGTAAACATCGATTGGGAATCTTGTAACAACAAACAACCTACTAGCCATATTAACCTTTATGGATTCTCTCAGACCATCACCTCCCCCACTAGAATAAATAAAGTTAACAAAAAAGAAAGTACCATAGACTGGATACTCACCAACAACCAACCCCATACTTATAAAACAGGAACCCTCCCTGATGATATAAGTGACCACTTACTAACCTACATCATCAGGCTTAAAACCAACCCTCCTACCCAAATCATAACCAGAACAATCAGATCCCAAAAAAATTTCAACTTGGAGCTATTTCAAACTGAACTGGAAGCATGCAATTGGACACCCTTAAAACATCTTCCACTAGATGAAGCTGTTGATTTCTTTAATGCTAAGTTTCTAACTATCCTCAATTACCATGCCCCCACACGCTCCATTAGAATCAAAACTAAACCTGCCCCCTGGCTATCAATAGAAACCAAACAAAAAATCACTCTCAGGAATAAAGCCTGGAACAAATCTCGCTTAACTAAAAACACAGCAGACTACCAAATCTTTAAGCAACTAAGAAATGAGACCAAAAAAGTAATAATGAACGATAAAAAAAATTACTACCTGAAACCTCAACATTCTCTCCAAAACAACCCACAAAAATTCTGGGCAACCATAAATCAATTACTACAGCCAAGTAAACCTGTCACACCCAACCCACAAGGCTCTGACATAAATAACCCCAACCAAACAGCAAATTCCTTTAATTCCTTCTTCATCGAAACTATTCAAACCTTAGCAAGTCAACTTCCCATCAAAAACACACACATGTCTAACAGCAACCTAAACCCACCCCCACCTTTTCACTTCCAACCAGTCCCAACAACTTATATTCTCTCCCTTCTAAAAAAACTCAAACCATGTACTCCCTCTGCTGACCTATTACCCGCAGAATACTTGCAATTAGCAGCTAAATCAATAGCCTTCCCAATTTCAATTCTGATCAATAGAACCATCACTGAAGGATATGTCCCTAAACTTTGGAAAATCTCCCACATTATCCCACTTCATAAGGGTGGAAATTCTACTGAAATCTCTAATTACCGCCCCATAGCCCTTCTTTCGCCCTTATCTAAGATCATGGAAAGGTGTATCCACAAACAACTGCTTCAACACCTTCTCCATAATAACCTACTCTCTAATACCCAACACGGTTTCAGACCATCCCATAGTACCACCACTGCCCTCCTCTCCTTTACAGAGACAATCAACAAAAATCGCAACAATAACACCCTCTCCTCAGCACTTTTCCTAGATCTATCCAGTGATCTATCCATCTATCTATCTGTGAATGCACATGACAGTTCAGGATCAATAGGAATGTCATAATGGTTTTAGGCCAAATTATGGATTGGACATACCCTTACTTGACTTAATTAACTCAATTTATGTTGAATTCAATAAGGATAAAGTAGCATGTTTATAGGCTTTATCAAATCTTCCATCATGTTATATCATATCCTCCTTTACACAAACTGCTAGAAATAGGTATTCACCCTGGGCAAGTTTACTAATTCTACGGCTGCTGTTCTCACTGGCTTGAGACTCCGGGCACATCAAATTAAAAATATATACTTTCTAGTGTATGACAGGGCTCCAATTTTGCCCAACCCCTTTTTAAACATCTTTGTCAGTGAAACAAATTGAAGGAATTTTTTCCTGGAGGAATAAGTATATGATACACGGGTGACTCCACATTCCTCTCCTTTTCTATAGAAAACAGTACGAGTAAATTAAACTACAATCAGCCTTCACAATCTTGCAGAAATAGTTGCATGCATCTAGACTCCATCTCAGTGCCTTAAAATAACAATGCACGCTCTTTACTTATAGGACCAAAACATGAGACAGATCCAAACTCTTTAACATTTTACCAGACAGCAATATTGCTGTTCAAATGATATCCTATCTTAAATACCGTAAAGTCCTTTAAGATCAAGATACTGGATTTAACTATTATATTTAGAACTCCATCTGTAAACCAAACAAGCTACTTAGGACACTGTGTATGACCAAATAATCTAGGACAAGGAAATCAGAGCTACCTTTATCTCAACAGTTCTAATCTTCAAATTACTAGTTGATGATATAACATTAACATGTTCATTCTACAACATTCTATAACTAGAACTAGCTGATCACAACATACCCAGGTTTACTACAGCTAACCTTGTGCTTCTGCAACATTGCTTGCCATACAAAATACTGAATTTGCACCATCTTTCACATGGTATCCAGCTTTTACATTGTGAGGACATCTGCAAGTAACATAATCCCATGAGGTCCCTCTATGCCTCTGGGGAATTTCTGGATGGCATTAGGGATTCTCCAATAGACAACATACCCCAGACATGCACACACATGCAACCATCACTTAAAAGAGACCTCATCACTTGTCCCCTTCCTCTTACTAGCTCCTCCAGAGCCTAGGCCGCTAATCAAATTCAGGGTGTCTGGGACTGTAAAGGTTTGACTCCTCTAAGCACTAAAACTGGTTTTATGTGAAAAAGTATTGACAGGTATAATTGTTATCTAATTAGCATAGAGACTGAATTTCTATCACTGAGATCTGGGGGACTCTGGACTGTGGCACCTCAATGACTCCTTTGCACATGGACTCTAGTCATTATATCAGTGATGCCTACCAGTGGCTGTGGGCCACTAAACTGTTAACCATCACATGATGAGATACTGTATTCCCTTAGGAAAGAGAAAAATTAGAAAGTGGGGAAAATTAATCTTTGCCTACTTAGCACAAGCCAGTTCAATGCATGCTGAGCTTTTATCACTTCTGTAGACCTTCTAGGCTGCTGGTCAGCTGTCCACTCATACCTAGACCGGTCCCACTAGCACTTAGGATCACATTCTGCAAAGAGGGATGCCTCTCCTTAGGACAGACAGACACACTGACAGACAGATACAAAGAAGATTACTTGCAAGGGTATAAAAGATAGCAAGGATGTGTGCATTGAAAAGGAATGTGTGATGCCCACATGATCTGGGTCAATAATAGTAGGATAAGATCGTTGGAAGCATAACGTGAATTAAGAATTCCAAAAGACATGCTTATTCAGATCACGACTTCAAATATATTAACTACTCTTAACTCATTTGTAGCCTCCTGGCTCTCTCTTAGATAATACACACTTTCTGTTTCCCCTACAAGACTTTTTATTTTTTAAAAGGGCTGTATGTGTGAACAGGTTCCTAAATAATACTTATTAGAATCATCTTACTTTAGCAGCTTAGGCAATTGCTCTGCAACTAATCTATTTTCTATGTTTTCTTTGGAAAACACATTTTTATTGCATCCAGTGAACATAATTGAACTTTTAATATTAAAAGACAAAAATATATACAGCTAGTATGCATTTAATATAACGTAGCTCACTACACAAATTATATACATAGTCGTTAAAACTGATGAATTGTTCACATCTTTTCTGGTGTTACATTATAACACCTTATTATTTTACTTTAATAGAAGAAGATTATTTTACTTTAATAAGAAACATCAAATACATTTTATTACTCTTTTGTCAACTAAGCTACTCAAATAACAGGGTCATTAATGTTCAGTAACTAGTGACTAGAGTAATATAAACTCCATATTAAAAGGTCATGTGTCAACTGGTTTGTTTCACTGAGGGCAGTTTTCTTCACAAAAGCTATTCAGTTAATTTCCCGCCAAGAGCCTAATCTATTCTATTCATTTTTTGGGCACTCTTTTTGCTCTGCTCTCCTTATTGTTCAAATCATCCATTATTTGTACCACATCCCTTACCACAATCCCTTTTTAGACATGCTAACTCCATGATTGCATAACCACGAGGAAAAAGAAACATCCTACAAGTGAAAAAAAAAACTACTTGCATGTACTGTGATTTCACACTACATATGTTTATAGGTTCATACACAAGTACTAGGCTAGCTGTCCTTGTGGGCCATTTTAAGCCTAGTCAGTTTCCCTTTTTGTGCTTAAAATAACCATCCATTTGGTTATAGATTGGCCTTATCCATCCCATGGCCGATAATTATATATTACCCCTAATGAGAGTAACTGGGAACATACCATAGATAATTTGAGGGAACCCATGCAGGGGATAAAGCATTTAGGAGTTGCCTCTGTCCATTAGTAGTACAGGGGGGAGTCTTGTGGTAAATTTTCTGTTTGTCATTCATAGATCTAAGTTGACTTGATAATGGATAGGGATGAACTTTGTTTTATGTGGATGGGGTGTCTGTTCTATGGCAGCAGTATTTTCTGTGAGATATGCCTGTCCCTCCCTAGACCAAGTATTTCTGACGACATCTGATTTGCTGGCATGCAGTAAATCCATCAGTAATGCATTGGTCAGAAAATGTCTTGTATGCCAGACACAGGTTACCTCTTAGCAGTCTGTAGGATACAGAGTATTGTGACAGGACTTTGAGTCAGTCCATGTACGATATGCTGCTTAGGCATTGTATACTTTTAGTAAAGTATTTCTGTGTGCATTCATTGTGCATGCGTCTGGACAAATGCATGTATCGTATACTTAGACAACTTCACTACAATACTTTTTTAACAGAAAGCATAGTGCTAATTTCAGCATATTCAGCTGAAAAACAGCTCGATTTTCAGTATAAGCATTTGCTTTATTCTGCTCCTCCTGAAGGGATCCTAATTATATCTGTATGTTTATTAGATGACATCCATGCACAGACTCACTGTCTAGATCCGTTACAGGTGAAAAATAAGAATAATTGTAATTTAGTTCCAATATCAGGCTAATTTACAGTGTTTTTCAATACAGAAACACCCTCTTCCTTCTACAGCTATCATTGTTATATCAGCAGAGTTAACAAACCTAACTTCATTTTTTTTTTTCTGCTAAGAGTAAACCTTACCATTATTCTAAACGTTTACATTTTTTAATCTTCCTTATTTCAAGTTAAGTCTGCAATACTCTCCTTTCAGGCAGATATTTTGCTTCTGACTTTTTATATTTGTTACTGCTAACCAAACTCTGTTAAACCAATATGTATTTGTTAACAGAGATGTTATAAAAAGTCCATTGTTCTGCACCAAAAGCTACCAATAATATTAGACATGAATTCAGAGAAGTGCACTTATGTCCATTTACCATAAAAGCATTATCATCAGTTCAATATAAACGCATATTTCTCTGAGTGAATATCATGTCTTAAATAAGCATTAATTAAACATAAATGCCATAATGTTGATTTAAAACTAATTCCTGAAATACATAAAAATATTATTCTTACCATTTTTAATTACATTCTCAATCTCTGTTAACATCTGTCACCAACTGTTACTTCTCTGCTGGCTAAAAGCATGTAACATAATCTAGACCACGGGATAGCCCTGTCATTAAGTCTTTCAAATTAATAGGCCTTACCATTTCAAAGCCATATATCACAATCCACACAAAACCAGTAAATTAAATTCAATTTTCAGTCATAGGTTCATAGGGGATTGCTAGGCTAATGGCTTAAGAGCATTTACAAGCCTAACCAATATAACACAATGTTACCCAATATAGGGTCCATGCAGGCAAGATGATGGCATGGATTTTTGCCTATGCACTGGTTATCTTACACTTGTCCAGAAGAGACATAGGTACTACCCTAGGTATGAATTTGAGATTCCCCATCCGTTGATCCAAATTGTGTTTGAAGAGGGTCAGGAAAGGGCTTTGCATAATGTGATCAGAAAGCATGCTCCAAAGAAGAGGCAATCTCTGAGACACATATCTGTCTCTCCAGCATGTTTTGTTTCAGTCACTAAGTTTAGTTCCCTAGATCTGGTGACCTTCATGCTGTTTGACTTGCGGAGGTGTAGAAGCTCCAGTAGGGCTGGATTTGTGAGTGGCTTGTAGGTCAGGCATAGGTTACCCCATAGTAGTCAGTATGAGACATTGTAAAGGGATAGGATATTTAGTCTATCCGCATAGGACACATTGTTTACACCCTGTATTTTCTTTGTGAGAAGCCTCTGAGGTTGCTCAGTTGCTGTATGTGCTTAGTCAAGAATATAACAAATGGCACGTTGTACTCGATTATTGGTCTAATAAGGCTGAGTGCAGCGGGACTGTAATTTCCTTGGATCTGGATGCCATACCTTTACTTATAAGTTGTGCCACATAGAAGGATTTTCTCACCATTGTGAACACATGGCAGTCAAAGTTCAGGCTACTACCTATCTGTGTACCTAGATCTCTCACCTCTGAGTCTACTCATAGGGGTGTGTTATTAATGTTGTAATTTGCATGGGGTATATGACTTCCCAAGGTGTATGATAATGCGTTTTTTCACATTTAGTTTTAGGCCATGGTTCTGGCACCAGTCATTTGTTTGATCTGCAACCTCCTGAAGGATAGCTACATCACTGCGGGATTTAATGATTGCCCCCAGCTTGCAGTCATCTGCAGACTTTGTCATCCAGAGGTCTTCCACATTAGCCTTGACTTCACAGAAGTATAGTCCGAACAGGAGTGGTCCCAGCACTGAGTCTTGTGGCACACCACTAGTAACTGGCCTCTTGATGAATCTGGATTCACTCACTTTAACCACGTCTCCTGTCTATGAGCTAATTGGTTATCCATCTAGTGATGTAGGGATTTATACTCAGTTTTGTGAGATTATTTATAATACATGAGTGGGGAATTGCGTAAAATGCCTCGGCCAGGTCGAGATATGTGGTATGAACTAATTTACTCTCATCCATGGCCTTTGTAACTTTCTCAAATAAATCAACCAGATTCAGTAAGCATGACCTGCTCTTGACAAAGCTGAATTGGGTCAGGTCCAGTGTTTGGAGGTTTCCTATGTCATTATTTATCAGGTCCATGATTATTCTTTTCATGGCCTTACATATAAGACTAGTCAGACTTATGGGTCTGCGATTTCCCAGGTCAGTAGATGGTCCTACTTTATGCAGAAGGATGGCTGTTGCTGTCTTCCACTCTATCAGGACAAAGCCAGTATGCAGTCTGTGGTTAAATAGTGTTCCTAAATGGCCTGATAAGTCATGATTTAAGCTGTTTAAGAGGCAACCTGGTATATCATCAGGTCCCATTGAAGCCGTGTTTTTAGCTTTAGAGAGTGCAGTGGCAACCTGGTCTTTGGTGATAATTAGAGGTGGGTAGTGGAGGGTATTTCTTGGGGGAGAACTGGGGTAGGTGGAGACGTGAAATTTGAGCTGAATTTGTCAGCTAGCAGATTTGTTATATCTTCCAGCTGAGTATAGGTGATGCCATCTACCACTAATTCCACACACTGTTGGGTGTTGCCCTTAACATTGTGGACATAACTGAAAAATGCCTTATGGTTATCCTCAGCTTTGGGGGCTATTTTTCCTTCAAAGTCTGCTTTCAGAGACTTGACTACTTCCCTGATTTGCTTGTTTAGACAAATAAGGGAGTCTTTCCTCTGTTGTGTACATTCCCTCTTACTTCTTGACAGGATTTTCTTTCTTTTTTTTTTTTTTTTGTACAATCTATTAATACTAGGGGTCTACCAGGTTAGCTTTTTTTTGCAGTATGACCTGGGTTTATTTTGGTCTGGTACTGCCTTATTTATGCATTTGTCTGTATGGTTGTACAAGGCTTTTGTGTAAACTTCTGCATTGGTTTCTGTCTGTGTTCTCTGAATTTGGGGGACCATGGAAACTAGCTATACTGTCCTTCAATAGGGAGTAATTTACCTTAGAGAAGTTTTTAAAGTTTTTGGGGTTAGGTGGGAGGATTAGCTTTACCATTATTTCAAGGGAGACCGCTTTGTGATCTGATCTTACCATTGAAGACATCACACGTGTGTGTGTGTGGTGGTGGGGGGGGGGGGCTGTGCAGCACTCTCCTGGATTTGTGAGTACCAGATCTAGGACATTTGTTCCCGTAGTGGAACTGCAGACTAGCTGCTCCAGGGCATTTGAATTTACAAAGTCAAGAAATCTTAGGGCCTGCATGTAAGCGGTCATATATGACTCTCGGTTAATAGAGGGATAGTTAAAATCACCCATGAGTAATGTATTGGGCTGGATGGTAAGTAATTCTAGTAACTTCAGGTATGATTTATGGGTTTCCTGATTCATGGTGGGGGACCTGTAGCTAGTAAGAATATGGTAATGCATTTTTACCATGGTTAGTTGGACATGGAAAAACTCAAGCATGTCATATTGTTTGACAAGCCTTGAGGTGTGCTTATCCTTTATGTAGATAGATATCCTTCCACCTTTTGCTCTTTTATGTTCAGTGGGTGGTCAGAATGTATGAAAGGCATTATAGCCATGCACTGCTGGAGTGCTCTCAGTGGCTTTGAGCCATATTTTTGGTAACTGCACAAATGTCAGCATTCTCCATGATGATACCAGATCATAGCATTAATCCCCTGGGCTAAACTGCTGTGAGGAGAGCTTCCAGCGAGTGCAGTTTCTTGTTGAGACTCCTAGCATTGAGCAGTAGCACCTTTAGCTTGTCCCGAGTATCTTTTGTTATGTGGGAAGGTTTGTCTGTTTGTCAATGCTTGAAAAAGGCACTCTAGGGATGGATAATGTTTTGACCAATATCCAAAAACCCAGAGGTGAGAGGTGAAGATCATCCCTGGCAGTGTGGCCTGTCATCCATGTCCTCCCAGGAGTACAAGTACTGGACCCCTTTGGAATGACACCAGTAGTTAAACCAATTGTTAAAGTCAATCATTTTCTGTTAGTATTGTGGCATCATCCTTGGAGACAGTAGAATGCTGCTCAGTGCTACACTGTGAGACATATTCTGAGAGCTCAATCATGTCTCTGTTCATATAGTCCAAGGAAGTACATCTCAGGTCATTCATGCCCACATGGACTATGACTGAGTTATACTGGTACTTAAGGGTAAGTGACCTGAGTGCTTGCATGACCTGGTGAATCCTGGTCCTTGACAGGCAATTAATGGTAACCTTCTCCTTCTCCAAACTGGTAAGAGGGACATCGGTGTATCTCACAGTGGAGTCTCCTATTAAATAATATTGGGTTGTGGAGCATTTTACCTTATGGGCTTGATAGTTGAGGCACAATGAGATGTAGCTTTATGTGTGTTGTGAGTGGAATTGTCTTGATTGTGTGCATGTAGAGTTTCTGAGGACTGCACCTGAGGTGCCTTTTAGGCTTGGTTAAGTTAAATGTGAACATCTCCACATATGTGGATCTATGCATGTGGTCATTTGCAGGTGCGGTGCATGATGTGTGTGAGTCACTGACAACCAGTTTGTTTCTTTTTATGTCTGTATGTGAGAGTCTAGCCTCCAGTGTCAATGTGTAACTACATCTCTCACATACTGTATTGTACTACAGCACAGTAGTTTAAACAACTGAAGACTGTTTATTTTGTGGGATGGGGGGATTATATTCAATTACAGATTTTGTCAAATTGTAGGTCTCTCCAAAGAGATCAACATCATGTCTTTATCAGTTGTGATAAGAGTTTGTATCTATAAAACTAGCAAAAGTATATATGAAATATATACAGAAGGAAAGATGAAGTATCCAAGACACTTTTCAGTTGGAAAAGAACAACATCAAGGCTGTTTGTTTACAAGCAGTACCCTTCAGAAATGCAAAAATAAATAAAAATAAAAACAGAAAGAAATTCACAACGCCCATGTAGAGGTTTGGGTACAGAAATATAAATAACTAGAATAATACATGACCTATAATACGGTATGATAGATAATAAATGCTTAAAATCTATTCCAGAAAACAGCTAAACAGATGGTTACCTTGCATACATCATGCCTTTTGTGTGACTTAGATTGAATTTTCATGCACTTTATTTCAGCTTGTGACAATTACTTAAATGACCCATGTGATGCCCAGCACTACTACCAATATGTGAAGGATACCAATATGTGTCATCTGTATGCTGGACCAGTAGTCAAGGAGTCTGAATCCTCACCACAGACACTGGAGAGGAACGTGCACTTGGAATGCAAATGGATACACTCAGTATTTCCAGATGCAGACCTGTCTGCATCAAGTACAATTTCTCTTAAGAGCACACAGGGAATACACTCAACCTGGGGTCTGGATGACTCCATATCTGTCTCCCTCCAGATCCCCAACAAGAGTCCCCACTAGTATAGCTGTAGGGTTAGGTCCTCAGCTGGGTGTCCAAGCCAATTCCTCTAGCACCCTTTCTGTAAACCCAGTGCTTCATGTCCCTGCTCCAAGTAGCTGACACACACACACACACACACACACACACACACACACACACACACACACACACACACACACACACACACACACACACACACACACACACACACACCCCTGGGACAGGCTAGCATAGGTTTACCTGGTGTACCCCCTTCTGCCCAGAGTACAATGTAGTTATTACTGCCAGCAGACACTTCACAATCAGCTACTCTAAGGCCCTTAACAAAGGGTGTCCAATTATACTGTGCAATATTAATACTAATACAAATTGAAGTACTTCACCAAGACAGCTAGGCCTTCTGGAGTGGCTCACACAGTGTTGCCAAATAAATATAAGTATGCTCAAAGGTAAGATACTAAGGACCGGCCACAATAAAAGTTTTAAATGTGAACATTGATGGACAGATCATACAAATAAAGAAAATCAATCTCTAAACTAAGCTTGTCATAGGATCATAAGAGATTACTAGGCTAGTGGCTCTGGGGCCCTTACAAGCCTAGCCAAGAGTTTATCCCCAAAAAAGCAACCTCAATCAGCACCTGTAGCCCCTGTCAGTGAGGGACACAGGTGGAACCCCTGGGACAAATTTGTGGTTACCCATCTACTCATCAAGGTTGCACTTGAAGAGGGTCAGTGACGTACTTTGTTTGATGTGTAAGGGGAGTCTATTCCAGAGATGGGGCAGCCACTGGGAGACAAACCTGTCTTTCCAGCAGGTTTTGCTAATGTCACATATTAGATTTAAGGCTTTAAATCGGGTTTTATGCGAGGAGTTAGACTTACGGATCTGGAGCATCTCTAGTAGACCAGGGTCTGTGATTGCCTTGTAGGTGAGACACAGATCACCTCTGAGCAATCTGTACAATACAGAGTAGAGTGATAGTGATTTGAGCCTGTCCACATAGGACAGATGTAGGAGGCCATGGAATCTCTTTGTGAGGTATTTCTGTGGCCTTTCCAGTTGGTGCAGGTGTTTGGAGAGGTACATACCAAATGGGGCGTTGTACTCAATTATTAGCCTAATGAGGGAGGAGTACAGAGAGATAATAACCTACTTTTTTCCGGATGCAGTCCCTTTACTTATGAGATGAATCAAGTAAAAGGCTTTTCTGACCACTGCCACTACATGATGTCCAAATGTGAGATTGTTGTCGATCTGTGTACCCAGGTCTCTCACCACAAGTTGTGTGCTTAGGGGGTTGCCATTAATGTGGTAATCAGTAGGGGCCGTGCTTTTGCTGAATGGTATGATAATACATTTTTTGCATTTAACTTATGGCCATGACTTTGGCACCAGTTATTTGTTGCCGTGAGACCCTCTTGAAGTATGTTAACATCATCTGGGGAGTCAATGAACAGCACCTAACTTACAGTCATCCACAAACTTGGTCAGCCACAGGCCTTTTGTCTTTGCCTGAACCACTGAGAAGTAGATGCCAAACCATAGCGGTCCCCGGACAGATCCCTGGGGGACACCACTAGTAACAGGTCTGCTGTCAGAGGTGGTGGCACCTATTTTGACCTTGTGGGTCCTATCAGTGAGCCAGTTGGGCACCCACCTGATGAAACAGGGATTTATGCCAAGTTGTGTCAGCTTTTCGATGATGCCTGAGTGGGGGATTGTGTCAAAGGCTTTAGCCAAGTCAAGGTAAACTGTATGTACTGACTTTCCCTCATCCAGTGGCTTGGTGACAGTCTCAAAAAAGTCAGCTAGGTACAACAGGCAATATCTGCCCTTGACAAATTCGAACTGGGTGGGGTCAAGTGTTTGGAGATTGTCTATGTCCTTATTTATCAGGTCCATAATAATACACTCCATGGCCTTACAGATCAGACTTGCCAAGCTAACGGGGCAATAGTTTCCAGGGTCAGTAGTGGCACCATCTTTGTGCAAAGGGATGACAATGGCAGTTCTTCACTCTGCTGGAATGAAGCCTGTACTTAGGTTATGGTTGAATAGGATGCTGAATGACGAGGCTAGTTCTTGCTAGAGATGGTGCAGAATACAGCCTGGGATACTATCAGGTCCCATAAAAGCTGCGTTCTTTGCCTTGGATAGGGCCTTTAACACTTGATCTATGGAGATGTGAGGTGTGGGGCAAGTATAGGGGATGTCGAATGGGCCTTTGGGGTCCGATAAGGGGGATGAGGTTTGCAATGAAACTATCTGCTAGCAGGTTAGCTAAGTCAACGGGATCAGTGTAAGTGGTACCGTTAAGAACTAATTCAGAACAAACCTGGCCTTTGTCATAGAGTTTTCTGACATAACTGAAAAAGGCTTTGTGGTTAGCCTTTGTTTCATTCATTTGCTTCACTATATTTGTGACTGAATCTAAAAGAATGTTACTGTTCCCTAATAACTTATTTGGGCAAGGCAAGATGAAATACATGAGCAGTCTTTCTAGTCAGGCTCCCAAGCAGAATACTCTAACTTCTGAGATTACTCCCTGTAAAATATAATATCTAAGATGACTTGCACGATGACCTCATCTGATCACCTGACTCTAGGTTCCCACAATATCCCCTTTTGTAGTTCAAGACAGGACTTTAGCAGACTGATACAATACACATTTAGAGCTTTTATGGCAATGCCTAGCAGCCAGAAACATATACAACACTTCCCACCTTCTTTACAAAAGTTAACAGATAATGGCTGCTCCCAGACCTGCCTTCTCTGGGCCTACTCAGCACTGTGGGGTGACATTCAGTGATTTAACGGCTCATTTACATTTCCCTTGTTTTTCTTAAAATAGGCGAGCTGGTTAACCATTACTGGGCCAGTGTCCTCTATTAAAACATGCACATTTAATTCAGATATTATAATACAAGTACATTTCTCTTCATTTCAGCAGGGTGCACTGTTGATACATTTTAGCACAATTAACACAAGCAAATCTCACAAATACAGTTTCAGCACAATCATCTGTACACATCAGCTTGATATACAAATGACATATAATTATTTATAAAATTCCAGCTAGATGTGCTAGCACAAAGTCTTACATCCACTGCCCTACTTCTCCCTTGCATGGCTGGCAGTGCTTCCTATCATCACATCCCCCCATTTGAAGACAACAGCTATTTTTTCAAGTGACCCTTGAGAAATGTGACCTGAGAGAAATAAGCCTATATGGGAATATGTTACCCATTCCCTCTCTTGACAGAACATCTGCATTGGCATTGCTGACCCCACTATGGTGTTGTACTGTCATGTCATATGCCTGCAATCCAAGTTCCACCTTAATAACTTGGCATTTTGCTGGCTGGCTCTATGTAGCCATAGATCCCCCTTGGACTCCTTCTGCCTCCTACTGAAAATACTCAGCACAAGGTCCTCCCTGTCATGGTAAGGTTTCATCTTGTTAACATGGTGCAATCTGCGCACCTGCCTCCTGCCTAGCAATTCTACCATGTAGTTAACATCACTGACTTTCCTTACCATCTTGATGGGTCCCTACCAAGCTGCCTACAGTTTATTGTGTCTGACAGGAATGAGCACCATCACTTGCTGTCCCACAGCATACTCTCTGGCTTGAGCATTCCTGTCATACTGACCTTTTTCTGCTGTTGGGCTCCTGTCAGTTTCTCCTGGGCCAAGCCCGTGAGCTCCCTAAGCCTTGTCCTGAGGTTTAGAACATATGCCACAACAGACTACTTGTGGGATTCTCACTCACCCTCCTAATCATCATGAATCAAATCTAGATGTCCCTTCACCCTATGCCCATTGAGCAACTCAAAGGGTGAACAACCTGTGGATTCCTGGGGCACCTCTCTGTAAGCAAACAATAGATAGGGCAAATATTTGCCCTACTCCCTCTTAAACTGGTCTTCAAATGCCCGTAGCATGTTTTTTTAGTGTAGGGTTTAACCTCTCCACAAGACCATTAGTCTGGGGGTGGTAGGGGTGGTCTTTAGCTGCTTCACCCCACAGCGCACCAACAGACAAGCCAGCAGGTCTGACATGAAATTGGCCCCTCTGTCAGTCAGTATTTCTGTTGGGAACCTACTCTGCTGAAAATTTCTTGCAAAACATTTGCCACCTTCTCTGCCTCAGTGGAGGACAGAGCCACCACCTCAGGGTATCTAGTATGTTAATCTACCACCACTAGGATATACTTCTTCTCTGTAGAACTTGGGATACTCAGAGCCCCCCACAATATCCATAGCTACCCTCCGAAATGGCTTCTGTATCACAGACAAATGCATCAAAGTGGCTTTGCCCTTGTCTCCTGCCTTGCCTACTTTTTGGCACTACTCACAGGTCCTGCAGGACCCTATTACATCCCTGGAAATCTCAGACTAATAAAAGTTCTGCATAATACATCCCTTGGTACACTTTATGCCCATATGGCCTACAAAGGGAATGTCATGGGCTATGGCTAGAAGTGTCAGATGGTAGGGTCTGGGCACTACCAACTGCTATATTACTTCACCTTCTAGCCCTCCAAAAGGGGTCCACTCTCTATACAGTAACCCTTTGTTCCACTATACAGAATCCCATTTTCATTGAGAATCAGGTGACCCCCTAGCTATCTCCCTCAAGCCTTGTAATGTAGGGTTTGAGAGTTGAGCCTGTCTCTTTGTATCCCTTTCCAGCTCCCCTTCCACAGGAAGTCTGGTCTCTTCTGACAGCAGTGCCTCACTGCCAGCCTGGGTACAACTACTCACCTCTGCCCTTGCAGTCACTCTATTCAAGGGAACATCAGTACCCACTAGCAGCTGTGGCTCACTTTCAGTCTCACTGCTACAGGGTAGCTCCCTCGCTGAAGTACCCCACATCACCAGTCCTGGCTTCAGGTGTGCGGTCTGTCTGGGTCCCCCCAGGCTACCAGACCCACATGTCTGTCTTTAAGCCTGACTGCGTGTCACTGCATGTACACAAGGAACTGCATTATTAAAATCATTCCCTATCAAGACATCTGCAGGGATATCCTCAAACAGACCTACTTGCTTGCTTCCTTTTCCACCCTCCTAGTCAAAGTGAACCCCAAAGGCATTTGGAATGGGATCCGTCCTAAAGCTCTGGCTGCAGTGGACTGCCCAAGCAAGTACTGCTCCTCTTTAACCACTGCAGACTTCACAATGGTTATATCAGAGGCTGTGTCTCTCCTGACAGTGGCCTGTTTTCCATCTACCAAAATCTGATATAAACTCTGCTGGTAGTTTGGTACCCCTGTTGCCTCCAGACAACTTTCCACTGGCATTTTGTAATTCCCACTTGCTGGCTCCCCCACCACCTGTTCCCCACCTTACCTCCACGGACATCCATATGCTACACGGCCCCACTGGTTACATTTAAAGCATTTAACCCTTGATACTGGCTGTGTACCTGAACCAGTGGCTTCCCCTATTACTGGTGGACTCTATTAGGGTGGTTTAGGCTGTCTAACATGGGCTCCCTTATATCCATGTGCAGCACTGGGCATTCCTTTCTTGTGCAGTGATAACCTGCTTGTTAGGTATAGGTCTCCTTTTTCCCTCAACTCATCTGCAGAGTTACAGTCCCTGTCTGACAACCAGATTCTCATGTCAGGCAAAGTCCTAAAGGCTTGTTCCCTCACCAAACGGTCTGCCAGCTTTTCAAAAGTGGTGGCCTGACACCCACTCACCCACCTATAAAAATAAGTGTTTAGTTCAGCAATATAATCACATAAACTTTCATCTGCCTTGCGTCACTGTTCACAAAACAGGTTTTCAGGTTCAGAGCTTCAGGTGTTAACTTAAAACACTGAAATAAACAGTGCTTAACTTGATCATAATCTAAACAATCAGTATCAGAGAAGTTAGAAACAATAGTTACAGATTTTCCGTGGATTAAGGGGGTAAAAAATTGTACCCAGCGCCTTCGGTCAACATTATACTGTTTGTATACTCTTTCAAATAGATGAATAAAATTATCAAAATTATCACCTTCTTGGTACTGAGGGAGAAGTTTACTGACCTTTAATGTTTCTGGGGTATGGTTACTCCCTTCCCCATTACATCCATGACCATGGTGAAGAGTCAGCATTGCCTTTAAAAGTTGCCTCTGCCTCTCATTTTCTTTGCATTCCAAATGTCTTTCTGATGATTCTACTTCAACCTCCAAACACCGCAGTCTCTATACTGATTCTAATTCCAAACATTTGGCCTCCAATTCAAATCTTTTTAACTCCAGATGGATTTTTAAGTCATCTGAGGAAAAGTTGAACTGTGCTGTTTCTGGGAGATGTACATCCCCAATGCCAGTCTGGTTGTCTTCCTGGTTGCTGGTCTGTGATGCAGCTGTGATTAAGGTTGCAATAATTTCCCTTTAGTCAAGTTGGCATGTCCAGGTCCTTTGGCTTGGCACATCTCAGCCAACTGGTTCCTTGTCAGCTTGCCATAATGCTATGCTGACATCCTTGCCAGCTCTCCCTGACTAACTAAGCTAAGTAGTTAGTAAGTAAATAAATAAAGCTATTGTGATATGAAACTCTGAATGTCTACCATGTGGCTGCTGAGAGTGCAATTTCTTTAGTGATACTGCTTACAGGCTACAGGAATTCAATATCCACTCCACAGCTCAACAATATGTAAGCATGTGATGATCCCGATCCCGCCACTGCCAACCAATAAAATGGGATGCCCACCACTGCTACCAATATGTGATGGGCACCAATATGTGTTGTCCCTACAATGGGCCAGTAGTCATGGAGCCTGAATCCTCACCACTGACACTGGAGATGGACGTGCACTTGGAATACAAATGGATACACTCAGTATTTCCAGATGCAAACCTCTCTGCATCAAGTACAATTTCCCTTAGGAGCACACAGGGAACACACTCAGCCTGGCATCTGGATGTTTCTATATCTATCTCCCTCCAGACTCCCAATAAGACTCCCCACTGGTACAGCTGTAGGGTTAGATCCCTCCAGCACCCTCTCTGTAAACCCAGTGCTTCATGTCCCTGGCCCAAGTAGCCAACACATACACACACTGAAAGATATAATTTTCACACACACACACACACACACACACACACACACACACACACACACACACACACACACACACACACACACACACACACACACATCTTCGAAAGTCTGGCACAGGTTTACCTGCTGTGCCCCCTTCTGCTCAGAGTATAAGGTAGTTATCAGTGCCACCAGACACTTTACAATCAGCTACTCTAAGGCCCTTAACAAAGGGTGTCCAATTATACTGTGCAATATTAATACTAACACAAATGGTAGTAGTTCACCAAGATGTCTAGGCCTTCTGGAGTGGCCCACACAGTGTCACCAAATAAATATAAGTACGCTCAAAGGTTAGATACTAAGGACCAACCACACTAAAAGCTTTAAATATATTTAATAATAAATAATAAAAGTACATGTAAATACTGAATATATATTCACAGTAAACCACAGAGTTAAAATCACAGAAAATATTGAAAAAAACATTAATGGACAGACCCATACAAATAATGAAAAAAATCTCTAAACTTCACTATATTCCTGACTGCATCTAAGAGAATTTTACTGTTCTTTAATAACTTACTTGGGTAAGGCAAGATGAAATATATGAGCAGTCTTTCTAGTCCGGCTCCCAAACAGAATACAGTAACCTCTGAGATTACACCCTGTAAATTATAATAACCAAGATGACTTGCAGAATGACCTCATCTGGTCACCTGACTCTAGGTTTCCACAATATCTTCTTATGTACTTTGAGACAGGACTTTAGCAGACTGCTACAATACACAGTTGAGCTTTTATGGCAATGCCTAGCAGCCAGAAACATTTACAACACTTCCCCCATCTTTACAAAAGTTAACATATAATGGCTGCTCCCAGACCTACCATCTCTGGGCCTACTCAGCACTGTAGGGTGCCTTTCAGTTATTTAACAGCTCATTTACATTTCCTTTGTTTTTCTTAAAATAGGTAAGCTGGTTAACCATTCTGTGCCAATGCCATCTATTAAAACATATACATTTAATTCAGATACCATAATATATGTACATTTCTCTTCATTTCAGCAGGATGCACTGTTGATACATTTTAGCATAATTAACACAAGCAAAGCTCACAAATACATTTTCAGCAAAAGCATCTGTACATATCAGCTTGATATACAAATGGCGTATAATTATTTATAAAATTCCAGCTAGATGTGCTGGCACAAGCTTTACATCCACTGCCCTACTTCTCCCTGGCCTGGCTGACAGTACTTCCTATCGTCACAACCCATAACACATTTTTAACTCCTAAATTAGTGATGGTATATATAGTTGGAACTACAAAAAAAGTTGCACCAGGTCCAGCTTAGGGTTCTAGATTGCTGGGTAAGAACTATCAGTACATTACATTTCTTTTTTCATTGTGTATAATATATTATTAGTTGACCATTAGACAGTTGTCTTCCTATCTACAGGAGAGAGTTTTTTTCCACCTCCCCTTGCTGCTTCATACTTTCCTGAATGTCCCACTACCCCCATATGTCATAGGGTCTACCTGCTTCTTCATCCTGCCATGGACTTCACTCTGAATGAGCTGGGATGAAGTGGATCTTAAGGGAATCCTTGGGATTTGTGCTGACAACTGCTTCTGTTGCAGAGAGGGGCTATGTTGTGACCTACCTTTGTTTCCACTCTTCTCCCCTGCAGTTGTAATCATACTTCTGAAGGCTACTTCTCTCTCTCTCTCTCTCTCTCTCTCTGGACTACACCTCCCTCTCAGAGAGCATCTTCAATGAATACCATTCCTCTGGGATGAGTATGCTCATCTCTTCCTGCCAGCGCCTCAGACACAGGAGACACTAATCAACCCTGGATCACTTAGGCAGTAGTAAGGGCTGTATCCCTCTGCACCATGGTACTAGCTATGCATGAGAGAGATTTGCTCTGTGAGTGATAACATGGTTTTGTCATGGTCATATCCTTAGACTGCTGGTGCTAATTTCTTAACAAACACTTTTCTGCAGGCTAATGCAGAGGAAGCCACCGCAGACCTCCTTATTTCTCCTCACAGTACCCAACACCCTGTCTCACTGCACAAATCTTTGGCAGCAATTCCTCATATCACACTAACTTGAGTACTTAGAAACCCATACTACCAGGTACTCAAACATGTTAGCAATATGGAGAAATGCATTATTTCAAAATAATAATTATTTTACAGGGTGCAAGTCCTTATGCCTCCCAAACTCAATGATTTTCACTCTTAAGATCATTGCATTTTTGAAAATGGCTGATCACTAGTAGGCATTGAAAAGCCTATCTAGTTCTCTCCAGGAATGATATTGAATCCCATATTAGGAAACACTAGTTAGTATATGTGTCAAGGAAATAAAGAATGAGCAGTTGAGTTTGAGCAACTGAAGTACAAGCTTTTGCATATAGAGCAGCTGACTGGAATCTCTACTGTAGCAATATTTTTAAATATGGTTGGTAGCTTAAATACATCGGGACCCAGGTTGAAGTTCTACTGATAAACAGATAAGAGGAAGTGTGAGACATGACTTTGAGGTGATGCCAATGTTACCTGAAGGAATGGAGTTACAAAGTCCTTGACACAGTTAGTATAATATTTTAGGTCTTCAGTAGGTACAAAGTTCAATCCTGACCTCTGGTCAGTGCCTCTGTGAAATTTGCATGTATTCCCTGTGCCTCTGTTGGATTCCTCCGAATTCCGAAAAACACTCTGGTTGTTTTTATCTCAAACCCATCTAAGAATGGAGTTGTGGGTAGCAGCACAGACTCTAGATGGTGCCTGTTGGGGAACGAGTTGCATAGATTAACCACTTTGGGTATCATCTCAGGTCTAGCCACTCAGTGGTGTAAAAATTGATTTGTTTGTGTTGACTAATGCCTCCAAAAATGGGCCTTGGTATTTGCCGGTGGCAGATGGGTGTTTCATGTATTGCCTGCTCAGAAAAAAAAAAAGTCTTGTTAATTTCTGGGCCACACTTCATCATACATGGTGTTGAGGTTATAAGAACTGAATTGCAGTTATACTTGTAAAAGAATGCTACTTGTGAATTGTGTAAAAGTGACATGCTGAATTGTTTGTACCGAAAACATTCCTTCAGTTGTTTGATTCCAAACTACCTTAGCAAAATTATCTGTAAATGGGGATGAAGTTCTGCATGTTACAGCATTGTGGTACCACTAGACAGAAATAAAAAGAAAAGTTGTGTAAAATCTTACCATATTCATAGATGTCCTTCTCTTCCATGTTGAAGTATTCTGTACAGATGGGTTTTCTCCTCTTGCTGCCCGAACGTCTGGCCAATATACAAAAGATTTCTGTCACTGTATGGTGTGTGGGACATGTGACATGGCCAGCAGAGCGTGGGCCATAAAAGTGACGTCTGCACCCACCAGACCTCAGAACTAAGTGTTCCAGTCGGAACCAGTCCCAGAGAAGGTAATGCAAGTCCTGTGCCATCCAAAAGGGGAACTGTCAGATAATAGGAGGAGTAGCTGGGAGGAAAGGAATACTGCAACATGGAAGAGAAGGACATCTATGGTTATAGTAAGATTTTACACAACTTGTTTATGTCCTTCTATTCATATATTCAGTATTCTGTACAGATGGGTGAGTGCCAAAGCTCACTCTGAGGAAGGGGGAGGTGGCCTAGTAGAATCCTCCAGGAATCCATGAAGGATAGCCATGGACCTGAAAATCTGGTCTATCTTGTAATGTTTTGTGAAGGTGTGCCCAGAAAACCAAGTGGCTACTTCACGGATAGTGGAAGTGTCCAAGCCTTTAAAGGAGGCTCCAGAAGAGGCAATTGCCCTGGTGGAATGTGCTTTAACAGTGCCTTGCAAGGTTTTCCCATGGTGTTTGTAGCAAAAGGTAATAGCTCTGGAAATCCAGGCTGAAATGGTTTGCTTAGTTACTGCTTTTCCTAGGGCCCTGGGATGGAAATAGATAAACAGTTGGTCAGCCTGTCTGATGGGCCTGGTTTTGTGCAGATAGAATCTGAGCTGTTTATGCACATCCAGGGAATGTAGTGCTCTCTCGCTGTCTCCCTGTGGGTTGGGAAAGAAATTGGGTAGGTGGATGACTTGATTTAAAGAAAGGTCATTGACCACCTTGGGCATGAAGGATGGGTTCATTCTAAGGGTTACCCTATCTCTGTGAAATATGAGAAAGGGTGGAATATCCATGAGGGCTTGCAACTCAGAAACTCCTCTAGCTGAGGTCAAGGCCACTAGTAGAACAGTCTTCCATGTGCAGTGTTTTAGGGAAGCTTTGGATGCTTGCTCGAATGGGGGAAGTGTACGCGTCTCTAAAACATAGTTCAGGTCCCATGGAGGAGGAATGGGCTCCTTGGTGGCCTGAGATGAAGTACTTCCCTTAAGGAACAGTTTTGCAGACAATCTGGAAGGTAAGGGGGGTCCAAAAGGAGGCATGCAGAAATGGCAGACAAATGGACCTTAATGGATGAGAATCCTAACCCTGTCTGCAAAAGTTCATAGAGGTAAGACAGTGCTAGAGGAGTCTCACTTTGCAATGGGTCCAACTGCCTTTTAAGGCATGACATGGAGAATCTTTTCCACTTGGATATGTAAGTGAGCATGTCCTCATTGTAAAGGTGTCTGAAAGGGATCAGAATCCTATCACCCACAGAGTGAGGTGAAGAGATTGTCACTGTGGGTGGATTTGGATTCTCTTGTCCTGTGTGGGTAGTTCCACTCTGAGAGGTAACTTGTGGTGATTGCTCTTGGATAATTGCTGATGAAGGGGAACCAATGGTGTCTTGGCCAATAGGGAGTAACCAGCAAAATTTTTGTTCTGTCTTGCTGGATCTTCAGCAGGACCTTCTGAACAAGAGGGAAGGGAGGGAGGAATGCATAGAGAAACATCCCCTTCCAGGAAATTGAAAAGGCACCTGTTGCCATCACCAGTGGTTCTGGCAGTCTGGTGCAGGAGGAGGAAAGTTGCCTGTTGATAGCGAAGGCAAACAATTCTATCTGAGGTGTACCCCATTGGTGGACCAGGTCCAGAAAGACATCCCTGTGTAGCATCCATTTGTGGGCCATAGTCATGGGCCTGCTGAGGGAATCTGCCTGATAATTCTGTGGGGAAGGTATGTATACCACCTGTAGGGTAACTCCCTGACTGGTGGCCAGTTCCCACACCAGGAGAGCTAGCCTGCAAAGCAATAAATATTTGGTTCCCCTTTGCTTGTTTAGATACCACAGCACTGTGGTATTGTCTGTAAAAACCTTTAGGGGTCCTCGTTGAAGTCTGGATTGTAAAGCCCACAGGGCAAGTAGTATTGCCCTCATTTCTCTCACATTGATGTGCTCTTTCCTGTGTGGTACTGGCCACACTCTCTGTACTTTTAGGTGCCCCAGAATCAGTTCCCAACTGAGGTCTGAGGCGTCTGTGTACATAATCTGTTTTGGTTGAGAGGGTTGGAGTGGAACACCCGGGTTGAGCTTCACCTGATTCAGCCGCCAATGTATCTCCTGCTTGAGACAGGAAAGGAGGGGCACCCTGTACTCTAGGGGGTGGGAATGCTGCGTCCAAACAGACCTGAGGTACCATTGCAGTTTCCTCATGTGGAGTCTTGCTAAAGGTAGCATAGGTATAGTGGAAGCCATGTAGCCCAGGAGCCTGAGGTACTGCCTTGCAATCATTTCTTTGGTGTGAAGAACCAAAAGCAGATAATGTGTCAAGCTTTCCACCTTTTGAGGAGGAAGGTAGGCTTTCATGATGTCTGTCCAAATCCTGCACCCCAGAAAGACTATGTCTTGTGTAGGGTTCAGTTGGGATTTTGGGTAATTGATCTGAAACCCTAGGGACTGTAGTAGTGCAATGATTTTTGTGTAACTGTAGCAGGTTGGACTGTTTGCAGTCTGCCTGAATGAGCAGGTCATCCAAGCATTGGAATATTTGGATGCCCTGTGTCCTGCAAAAGGCAATCACTGGTACCAGACATTTGGTGAAGACTCTGGCTGCAGTGGAAAGACCAAAGGGCAAGGCAGAGAACTTGAGAGGAGGCCACTGAGAACCTCAGGTTCCTCCTGAAGTTGGTATCAAAATACAAACTGCAAAGAACAGGAACAGCAGGACTCCTTGAAGACTTTTGGCCGAGGTGCTAGAGTGTATTAATTTTTTCCTGTGGATTTTCTGTGGCTTGTCATTTTTCCTACATCCTGAAGCTGGGCCTTATGGGGATGTGGAGATAGGTATCTTTGATGTCCAAGGTGGCAATAAACCCTTCAGGGAGAAGACGTGGGAAGAGAGTTGGCAATATAAGCATTTTGAAAGTGGGTACATGAAGGAAGAGGTTCAGATTTGAGAGGTCTAGAATTGGCCTCCAGGGTCTGTCTTTTCTTGGAACTAGAAAAATCCTGGAGTAAAGGCCTTTTCCCATAGCAGACTGTGGGACCGGCTGAATGGCACCTTGAGCTATAAGGCTGTCTAGCACTGGTTTTAAGAGGGGACATTGCTCTTTTGGAGGCTGAGGAATTCCCTTTCTCTTTGGTGGAATGATCCAGGTCATGAAGTACCCATGTTCTTTTATTGAAAGAACCCACTTGTCTGAAGTGATAAGTCTCCACACTTGGAGACAGTGAGATATTCATAAGGAGAGAGGGATTGAGGGAGGGGGTGGGCGGCTCAAGGCTGGCAGGTAGTCACACACTACCTGCCCTGTCTTGAAAGGGCATCTTCTGGCTGGTAGATGGTGTGGCCCTAGCAGGAGTGGATTGCTTCCTGGTGGTTTTCCTAGGTCTAGAAGAGGGAGCAGGCCCTGAGTGCATTCCAATAAACTGAGTTTTTGAAGAATAATTATTTTAAATTTTGGAATTAGGGATACAAATAGATGCTTTAAATCTTGCATCTCTTTCCCCTTTTGTTGCAATGACTTGGACAAGTCTGCAACCTTTGCTTCAAATAGGACTGAGTTGTCCAAAGGAGCATCTACCAGCTTAGCTCTAATATCATCTGGTAGGGGCTGAACAAGGCATACCTTCTTAGGGCAGATGCTGATGCTGCCAAGCTGGCTGAGGCCTCAGCAGCATCATAGCTGCACTTGATAGAGTGCCTGGTAACCTGAGAAGTCAGGGAAACAAGGGAGGACAGTTGAGCTTTGGCTGCTGAGTCTGGGAAGTCAGATAGTTGTTTGGAAATTTTTTTCAAAAGGGCTAAAGCATATTTAGAAGTGTGTCTGGTAATTGATTGCTCTGAAATTCATTGCCAACTTTGCCCCTCTCTCCCTCCCTAAAGGACCAATCTCAATACCGGAAGAATGCCAGGCACCCTGCATTACTTCAGCACAGTTTAAAGCTGCATTGTCTAAGACCAAGAATACAGCTTCCATGGGACCCAACAATATCCATGGCTGTGTTCTACATGAATTACAAAGTAAACTGGCACTGATGTGGTATCTTTGTGCTCTGTTCACTCACAGTCTCACCTCAGGCTTTGTCCCTATTCAATGACGCACTGCTTCAGTCATCTCTCTCCATAAAGGAGGAGTGACTACAGACCCTGGAAATGATTACCCCATTAGCCTGACAAGTCTGATACGTAAGGCTATGGAGCACATCATCATGGACCTAATTAACAAGCATATAGGGAATCTCCAAACTCTAGATACCATGCAATTTGGTTTTGTGAAAGGTAGATCATGCCTGCTCAACATGGTTAACTTCTTTGAGTCAGTCACCAGAGCAATGGATAAAGGTAAGGCATTTCATACAGCCTACCTCGATCTGGCCAAAGCCTTTGATACCACTCCTCACTCAAGAATTATTGATAAACTCACCAAACTAGGCATCAACATCTATATCATTAGGTGGGTTGCATATTGGCTCACAGAACACACAGTGTGAAAGTAGTGGTCTCCAAGTCAGACTGCCGACCAGTCATGAGTGGAGTCCCACAGGGATCGGTCCTAGGTCTTTTCCTGTTTGGCATCTACTTCTCAGACATCCAGGCCAACACAGAGGGACTCTGGCTGACCAAATTCACAGACGACTGCAAGCTGAGAGCCATTATTAACTCCCCAAGTGATGTAGACATCCTACAGAAAGGCCTCACTGAGACCAATGGCTGGTGTTGAAACCATGGCCTTAAGCTTAATGCCAAAAAATGCGCTGTCATCCCCTTTGGGAAAAACTCATTTCCCACTAATTACCACATCAATGGGAGCCCACTGAACACTGAAGGTGTTATAAGACATCTGGGGACAAAAGTTGACAGCAACCTCTCCCTTGACCACCACATTGCCACTGTGGTCAGAAAGTCCTTCTATGAGATACATCTCATTACCAAGGTTTTGCATCCAGGAAGAAAGAGGTCATCATTTCTCTCTACTCTTCCCTCATTAGACCAATCATAGAGTATAATGCCCCATTAGGCATGTACCTCACTAGACACCTGCAGCAGCTGGAGAGGCCACAAAAGTACCTCGCGAAGAAGATCCTAGGCCTTAAACACATGTCCTACATGGACAGACACAAAAAACTCCAGCTATTCTCTGCCTCATATCATCTACTAAGAGGCAATCTCTGCTTGACTTACAAAGCCATGTCTAACCCAGCTCTGTTAGAAATGCTACATCTAATGAAATCCCAATCCCTCCACACCACATGCTCCAGAGATGTCAACCTCATTACTACAATCAATAGAACATGCTGGAGTTACAGGTTCATAACCCATAGACCGCCGATGCTCTGAAATAGACTTTCCATACATGTCAAGCAGAACACCTCACTAGCCCACTTCAAGAGAAATTTTGATGAGTGGATGGGAAATAAAAAGTTCACCCTGGGGATCACTCCAGTGGCTCTACTTGATCGAGGCACTGGGAATTAATGATGGGAGGCACAATGCCAGGGCACTTCTATGGGCTAGGCTTGTAAAGGCCCCAGGGCCATTAACCTAGTACACACCTATGAACCTATGAAAGCCAGATTTGCAGATGTCTACATCTTCTTCCCCAAATGCTCCATGGCTTTGCTGTCCTTGTCAGGAGAGAAGAGGGTAGTAGAGGGCAGTAGTTTTGAAGCGTTGTCAGTGGAGATAGAAATGGTGGCTGGGTCTGCAGTTGGGCATTTTACTAGAAATTTTGCTGTATCAGGGACTTTATAAAAACCTGTCAGGTCTGCATGGAGCTGAAGGTTGGGAGTCTGGGTTCTAGGATGCCGCAGAAAAGGGATCCAGAAAAGCTGGAAGGATGGGAGGAACAGCAGTAGGAGCTGGGAGCCCATCTGGATGAGGTCATAATACTTTTTTTGTATCCCAGTTATCTCAGATAAGTCCAAATTAAAATGTTACCTCATTTTTGTTAAAGTTTCCCCAAAGGTAAGATCGTCTGCTGGGGAATCTGCATCACCAGATTCTTCCTCTGGGGAACCATATGGGAGCTGAGAGGTGTAGGAGAGAGAATATTCAGAAGAAGAATCAGAGTACTCTTTCTCTTCAACCTGTGAGAGTTCTGAGGCCTGAGGCCTAGGGCTCAGAATTGGAGGAGGGAATGTGGAAGTCCCAGGTGCAGTAGGCTGCATGGCCATAAAAGTATTAAATAGGCTTTGAGAGAAAGCCTGCCAATCTGGTTAACTTTCGTTAACAGGGGATACATGCTTCCTCTTCACCTTCTTTTTGAGAAAAGGCCTAGTGGGTATCTGAACAGAGGCAGGCCAAGGGTCAGATGACTGCAAAGGAATGGAGGGATCCGACTGACCTACCAAGAGCCCTGGTTCCCCATTGGTGTTGGAGAGGGACATATGCAAAGCCTCCATGGATGTGCCTTCCATGCAGGATTCTGTGGCTTTCAAAGAGGTACCCGCTATATCCGGGGCAGTAGAGCCCAAACATTCAACCAGGCTGATGTCGGCCACAGGCTAAGTGTTGGATGGTGGAGGTGCAGTGACAGTAGCAGGCCTTGCAGTCTTGGCCTTCTTCTTTGGCGGTGCAGCAGACAAGTTGGAAGAACCCTCCATACCTAGCGCTAACTGTTTAAGATGTGGGTTCTCTAAATATAAGTTGAGCTCATGGAATCAGCTATGTAAGGTTTTGGGAACAAAAGCCTAGCAGATAGGGCAGGCCTTACAGTCATGAGATTTACCTAAACAAAACATAAAACAGGGACCAGCACTTGACTCTGTGAAACACAACCAACCACAAACGAATTTACCTAGGTTTCGTCTTTAATCAGACTTCTTCAGAATACAAATGACTAATAAAACCAAGTACAACCTCACACACTTAAATAGAAACAGGACATGACATCAATAATTAATTGATAAGTTGATTACCATTCAATTAACTTAAAGTGAACTAACCACACTAATACAATACTATAAAAAAGTACTAGATAATTAATCATATACAGTACTGATTTAAAAACAACAACAATATATGAACATACATTAATAGATGCATTAGTTATAAGCCCTTTATCCAAGAATATGCCTTAATTTTAAAATTGGGGCAATGGTGATATAATCATTAATGCCAGGAAAAACCATGGCATTCAATTTCAATTGCCATCTCATTTCACTGATGTCAAGGTGAAGATCGAGGACCTTCCCCTGTACATCCATAACCACTTGTTGAATGACACAAAATTTAAATGAGTGCCCACTGTTTGATTCAATGTGCCTATACAATGCATTAGTTTTTTTCTTTAATCTTATATCTGACAGATGCTCTATAATGCGATCTCTAAGGGCTCTACTAGTTTTACCAATATAGTATGCTGGACATTGACCACATTGTGCTACATACACCACATTCTTGGTGTAACAATCAAAATGTCCACTGAGCCTAATAGAAACACCAGTTACACTAAACTTAGAATTGGTAGGACATACCAAAGAACACACACTACATCTACCATCTGTTACAAGTAAATTAATAACATCCTGATCATTAAGCCAGGATCAGGATCGTATTAATTTAATGGAGACAGTATTAAACAACAATTTCATTTTCTTCGAAGGTTTATATTTCAAGCAAGTCACAGGTGTGGCTATGGGGGTGGCTTGTGCCCCCATTTATGCCAACTACATCATGTCATTTTGGGAGCAGGAATATGTTTTTGCAAGCAGGTTTAAGTCTAAAATTCGGCACTATACCCGTTTTTTGGATGATTTGTTTATAGTATGGGATGGTAGTTTGGAAGAAGTTAATTGTTTTATGGAGTATATCAATAATACAGTATATTTTTTGAAGTTCACCCATGCCTTTAGTAAAGAGGAAATCATATACCTAGATGTTAATTTAAAAATTGATCCTATTGAGCATACCTTTATCTCTGCTATTCATAGAAAAGCTACCTTTTCAAACTCGTATCTTAGTTATTCTAGTTGGCACCCTGACCACCAGAAAAAAGCTATTGTTAAAGGTCAGATGGTCAGGGCTGCCAGGATGACTAGTGGCGAGTTGGATTTTTTGAGGGAGGTGGAATTCATTATGGACATGTTTATAAGGAGAGGATATCCTAAGATAATGTGTAAGGTTATAGCTGATGAAGTTAAGCGAAAGAGAGTAAATGATACATACTGGGCATTATTAAAGGGGAGATTCAACAATGAGCCCCCAACGATAGGTACGGATGACACCAACCTTATGATTAACAACGAACTTGAAATTAGTGAAGTAGCTGTGGATAGTGCAGATAAGGAGAGGCAGGAACGTGGGATTTATTTCATTACCACCTATTCATTTGATGCACCTTATATAGGGACATAGTGTTTAATAATTGGAAATTACTTAGATTTGACAGGTTAGTATGGGAAAAGTTAGGCAGTCCCCCTAGATGTGTATTTAGAAAGGCACAATCATTTAAGCAATTGTTAGAGAGGGGAGGTAATGTTATTACATCCACTGGGAAGCACATAGGGAATTTTAAATGTGGTAGATGTACTGTGTGTTCTTTGGTATGTCCTACCAATTCTAAGTTCAGTGTAGCTGGTGTTTCTATTAGGCTCAGTGGACATTTTGATTGTTACACCAAGAATGTGGTGTATGTAGCACAATGTGGTCAATGTCCAGCATACTATATTGGTAAAACTAGTAGAGCCCTTAGAGATCGCATTATAGAGCATCTGTCAGATATAAGATTAAAGAAAAAAACTAATGCATTGTATAGGCACATTGAATCAAACAGTGGGCACTCATTTAAATTTTGTGTTATTCAACAAGTGGTTATGGATGTACAGGGGAAGGTCCTCGATCTTCACCTTGACATCAGTGAAATGAGGTGGCAATTGAAATTGAATGCCATGGTTTTTCCTGGCATTAATGATTATATCACCATTGCCCCAATTTTAAAATTAAGGCATATTCTTGGATAAAGGGCTTATAACTAATGCATCTATTAATGTATGTTCATATATTGTTGTTGTTTTTAAATCAGTACTGTATATGATTAATTATCTAGTACTTTTTTATAGTATTGTATTAGTGTGGTTAGTTCACTTTAAGTTAATTGAATGGTAATCAACTTATCAATTAATTAATGATGTCATGTCCTGTTTATATTTAAGTGTGTAAGGTTGTAATTGGTTTTATTAGTCATTTGTATTCTGAAGAAGTCTGGTTAAAGACGAAACCTAGGTAAATTCGTTTGTGGTTGGTTGTGTTTCACAGAGTCAAGTGCTGGTCCCTGTTTTATGTTCTGGTGGACTTGTTCTTTGTTGAAATAATTTACCTAAACAAAGCAGGCAAAGATCGTGGCTGTCTTTGTGTGGTATTTGATGGCCAGACTTACACTTGCCCTTTCTGGATGACATGAACAAGCATTATAAAACAGTGACTGAAAAGAAGGTTCCCCAACGGAGTACTTATCTGAGTTCTCGAGAGTCCAATGGCAGGGAAGGCAGGAACACCTGATGTTTGACTGGCAGCTGAGAAGTTCTGGGGGTCTGGTGTGTGCAGACATCACTTTTATAGCCCACATCCTCCAGGCCATGTCAGATGTCCCACACACCATACAGTGACCAAAATCTTTTGTATACTGGCTGGACATTCGAATAGCAGGAGGAGAAACCCATCTGTACAGAATACCGCAACATGGAAGAGATGGACATCTATGGTTATGGTAAGATTTTACACAACTTTTCTTTTTATTTCTGTCTAGTGGTATCACAATACTGTAAAATGCAAGACCTTATCCCCATTTACAGATAATTTTGCTAAGGTAGTTTGGAATCAAACCACTGCAGGAATGTTTTAGGTACAATCGATTCAGCATATCTCTTTTATACAACTCACAAATAGCACTCTGTTAAAAGTATAACTACAATTCCATTTTTATAACCTCAACACCATGTATGATACAGTGTGGCCCAGAAATGAACAAGACTTTTTTTTAGTCTGAGTAAGTAATAAATGAAACACCCATCTGCTTTTCTTTTTCTTTGTCACTATTTCTCCTCAAAGAAGTAAGATAGTTCACAAGTGCTATATAAAATCACCTTTCTTTACATCTGTTCATGGGATAAGTTCATAAGAAGGAGAGGTTAAAACTAGATTGTTAAGATACTGAGAAGTGCAACAAGGAACTCTTAAGTGTGCAATGCAGTCTACAAATATAGGCTGATAATGAACATTTGTCAGCATTTCGTCACTTTGCTATCAACAGTACATTCGCTCTCCACCTCATGAAGATTTATTTACTTATTTATGACTGTAGAGTATCAAGTTATTCTGACTCGGCATAACTGTTTTACAGCAGATACCTTGGGAGAAAAAGCTCCATCAATAAATGGTACATTATAAAACAACTATGATACTAAATACAGATGAGCAGTATTTATTGAACAGTGCGCAGTTCAGTCACTCTTACCTTAAATACATTTACAGGTCCTTTTATTGACATAACATAACGTGGCAATGCATTTAAATCCACACTGTTTATATGTAACAATGCTAATATTCATACAACCAGAGTATCTACCTGCAGAAAAATGGGGGTGGTTAGTGGGTCAGCATGCAATTAGATCATAAAGTTCTATACATTAAATCTTGCTATTATTATTACATTTGCTGCCCAAAATGTTTTATTCTTTTTGAGAGTTGATTTATCAGTTCCTCTTGTTGTCACCACCTATACTTTACTATTTAACAGCTGATATTGTCAAGTATTTGTTTTGTTTACTTGCAAATATTGTGTGACAGAACCATATGGTTGAAAATAGCCACTTATACTCTCTTTGATATAACTGCACATGGTGTTTTACTGTTTGTCATACCACTGAGAATCTGTGCCAGTAGGCCCAAGGGACGTGGTTTTTTTCCACTTGACCCAGCAGAATGCTAGAGCACCATTGGTCTAAATGTTGATTATAAATGATGTATCGTGCCATGAAAAAAACAGCTGTGTGATTCACAGTAGGAACTGAAAACATGTTATGCTTTTCTCAGCTTGAAAATAATGCTGTTGACCACACCTTGAACAAGTCACACCAGCCTCAGGTCTGGTATTGCTGAGCTGGTCTAAACAGACGACCCTAACTGTAATTTTGTTGCCCTCATTTTTTTTGTAATTGTACATGTCACTGTCTTGCTACTACAGTGTCTTTACTTTCTATCCCAAGAAATTACTTAACTCTCAAGTTCAGGTTTAAAATTTCTGGCACTTGTTTTAAAACATTTTTTTCAATATTCCTGTACCAGAGATTGAGCATTCCATTTGCTAAACAAACCTATTGAAACAGCCAGGAGTTATACACATCAACATTAACTCCACAGCTAATTTAAGACTTTGCTAAGTATGCTTTCATCTTGTATAATGTATAAAAATCATTGTAAGAAACAAAGCAGTGAAGTGAAATATATTTTTATACTTCACAAAAAGCTGCACTAAGCACTACGGATTAATGAACACAAAAATAATTATGCCTGGATTATAGTATACTGTATCAACAATACATTGGAGACTGCTCATAGTTAAGTTTTTGTGTGATGCAGAAAATTGTGAGGCTAGGTGATCAGAGTTACAGTATATTACACGGAACACAAAGTTAAGAATCTGTGTTTTAATATGATTTATGTACATAACATACATTACTGCAAACTGGTTACAGGATTACACTAGGGAGGCTCCATGACCAGAATCTTGATTTAATTAACTCTCTGCAAGCAAATGTAAAAGGGAAGTCTTTGCTTCTTTGCTAGAGTTTTTCTGCAATGTTTTGATTGCAGAAATTCCTTTTTTTTTCTGAAGGCTTCTTCTGTAAGTGTAAGATATGCATTTTAAAACAGGTTTCATTCTTTCACCCACAGTATTTATTTATTTGTTTGCTTTCTTTCTGCCATAGTGAGAAACGTTGTTTTCTTTTATAAGGGATGCTCTCCTCTCCACTGAATTATTTACAGAAATAGTCTGAGAATATTTAACATAGCTGCACTCAAAAGACAGCTGAAAACAAGGGTCACAGTTAAAAAAAATCAAGAGTTATTTTGTTATTCGAGCATTGTCCCGGAATCTTCCTGATCTGGAATTAAAGCCTGGAGAAATACTTCTGTTTGCCACAATAATAACATTTTTTTTGCAAATTATATTTTCTACAGTCTTTTAATAGCATGAAATTAAATGCAGTAAAAATAAATATGTCAAAACAACTTTTCTTATACATTTTGTCTGATAGTTAAAAATTGGTATGGCAAACTGCCTCAACACTTCAGAGTATTAATTTGGGAGATTTTTAAGGGGTCTGAATTGATTCCCATATTATCTTTTTCCACTACCTGTTAATCTTTGAATTCACTCTTCACTTAGATTTAAAATATAAATGTATCACTACAATAAGTAGTAATCAGTACGAAAATATCTTATAAATTCCTGAAGCAGGAAGGAATACAAGCAGCTATAAGCAGAACAACTCAAAGTGCACACACACACACACACACACACACACACACACACACACACACACACACACACACACACACACACACACACACACACACACACATATATGTGTGTGTGTGTGTGTGTGTGTGTGTGTGTGTGTGTGTGTGTATAGGTAAGATTTGTTTTGTCAGTGTTAGATCGAAAAATATTTGAATGATGAAAAATGATCAAATATGTCAGGGATAGTGTTTGTGAGTGGTGGAAGAAGATCTGGTGTGTGGAAGATGATGCATTTTTTACAGTGTAAATTAATGAATTTGTTACCATTCACTTACTCTGGGCCCAATTCCAAAAGACTTGCTCTCATTGTAAGTGACTTACCCTACTGTATTACATCAGTGTTAAGTCACTTACACTGGAATGAGGTTTAAAAGAAGGCAGGATTTGAATGAGCTATATAATGGTTGACTAACAATGATTTGATATGTTAAAAGTGATGTATAATGTTTGCAGCTACAGCTGTGTTGCACAGATTGGAATCTATAATGTTTGCAACTGAGATTGTGCCGCTATGGTGTATTGCCATTTATACAAATGTAACATGGCCTATGTCATACATGATAATTTAATAAAGATGTTTCCTCTTTAAAAAAAAAGATTTTTACAGAAAATAAAAAAGAGTTAAGTCACTTACACGGAGATCAGGTCTTTTGGAATCTGGCCCCTGGTGTAAGCCTGTTTATTGGCAGGCCTTTCTCCAAAGTAACTCACTTACTCTGAGAGCAAGTCTTTTGGAAAAGGGGCAGGCTTACACCAGAGTAAGTCATTTTCATTGAATCTGACTCACTATGCGTGTGCTTCGCTGAGATCAGCATTCAGCGGGGAAAGGGAAATTTCCTTTTGTCCATTGTTGTGCAATCTTGGAATTGGCATATATAAGTAACAGGGGCTTGACCCCCTGCCAAAACACTATTTTATGTGTTTGGATATATTTCAGGGTTTAATGAGTTAGATGAAATCCTGTTAATTCAAGCAAATGTGTTTGGTGGATCATTCTTCCAGTTTGTTGTACTCAGAGTAATGCAAAATACCCCCTCTCTCTCCCTCTCTTTCTCTCTCTCTCTCTCTCTGTCTGTGTGTGTGTGTGTGTGTGTGTGTGTGTGTGTGTGTGTGTGTGTGTGTGTGTGTGTGTGTGTGTGTGTGTGTGTGTGTGTGTGCGTGCGCGTGCAGATAGATATGTATACACACATACACACACATGTATATATACATACATGCATACACGCATATAAACCAGGTATCTCTCTGCAGTGCTAGAGATATGGAATGCTGTGGGTCCTGGTTTCAATCCCCAGAGAAGGTTCTACATTTTTCTTTCATGTTTAGTTGTTAGTTGTTAATTATTATTGCAATACTTGGTTACATGTTTATACTGCACTGGATGCTTGTGTTTTCAAGAATCCCCATAATGGTGATTTTCTAGTTGAAAGGAGAAATAGCTACTGTTTGGAGAAATGAGGTACTTAATTGTCTAGAGACATTTTGTTGGTCTAGTGACAGTGATAACCAGTGGGAATGCAGGGGGTCCTCCGTTTAATGCCAATAAAAAATAAGTAGTGGGCTGCCATGAAAGTTTTTTTTTTTTTTTAGTTGATTCGACGATTTAATTTTAATTTGATTTAATTATTGGTAATTGATGAATAATTATTCAGTTGTTCTAATGGACATGTATGTATATATTTCCACGAAAAAAGAGTAATTTTAACCTTGGAAGAGTTCTTGTAACTTGAGGCATCAGTTCTAAATTAAAGCCTTTTTCCAGTCCAGTGTTTGTAGTTTTTGTTGGCATTGTTTACATTTATAGTGTTTATTGTTGGATGGTCCTGAGTTCAAGCCCCAGACAAGGCCAGTGCTTTACTTTTTACAGTCACTGATTATATGTTCAAGTAAGTTACTGTTTATAATGTCAAAGAAGCACAGGGTGTGTTTACCACAGGTGTTTTATGTCAGCCAGTCTTTAGCTGGTTAGTTGAAGTCACTTGTTTCTATGACTATGACAGTTATTGAAAGTTAAGTAGCACTTATTTTTCTGTTATATATAATATTAATGTGATTATACCAACTTTTTTTCATTTACCTGTATACTTGTGTATTAATGGTACATGCTCATTAAAGCAAAAGTTAATAATATCATATATATTTTTTTTATCTTGAAGAAGTTTGAGTCACTGTGGATAGTATCCCATTTTGCTTTCATAAGTTGCTATTTATACTATATTCATTTTCACTGATGAAGTGGAGAAGTCTATGAATGATGATTTATTTATGAAAGAGTTTCTTTTTTTCTGTTTGACTAAAATGAAGGTATCATGATTTGTGTTAATAACAAATACTATAAACATGAATGTGGATTACTACCAACATACTATTCCTTTGCTTCAGTAACTGCACTGGCACCTGATATGGTTTCATATAACTGTTAAGATCCTCATGTTGGTTTCTTGGCCTTGCATGACATGGGTCCCCCTATCTCAAAGAGTTGATTGTCCCATATCATCCATCATGTACACTCTGTTCTACTGCTATGGGGCTCCTAGGGGTTTGCAAAATTATTATATGTCACTGCATAGCTGACTCAGTAAATCAGCATGTTGACTACAAATGGTCAAAACTCAATAGAAAAAAAAATGAAACAGCATTTTATGCAGGGGGGGGGCAAGCCTCCCTGCAACCACCACCCACTGCCCTGCTAATTATATATAACAACGCTATAAGATCGCAAAACAGTAAAATACTACCCACTGTGAAGTAATCCTGCAAAACAAATGCTGATATCCTGTGATGAACTGTCAGATTGACAAAACAATCTTCCTAACTAAACGTTCAGTGTAACAAATGTACAATTCAACACACTGAGTCAAGTGGAAGAATGTTTAGTTAATACTTTTGGTTAACAATGTCAGTATCTTGGAATTTATTACCATGGTTTACCATGGTGACTTCAGGAAAGCTCCACTCTGACCTACTTTAAGCAGTTCCTAAATGTTCACCTTTTTATTTAGCCTTTTCTGGTGATGATTTCACTTAGGTTCATAGGTTCATAGTTATATACTAGGCTAATGGCCACCAGGGCCTTTATAAGCCTAGCTGTACACCCAACCCAATTGTGCTCCTATGTATCATGGGAGTTTATTAGGAGGGGGTATGTTTGGTTAAGAAGTTTCAAGAGGTTATGTGGGGGGGGATATGTTCTTTTGGACATTGCTGTCTGCCTCTGTCAGAGACATGGGGGTTAGATCCAGGGTGAATTTCCAAATTCTCATTCATTGGTCAAGGTTATGTTTAAATGGGGTTAGGGATGGACCCTGCTTTACAGGCATGGGAAGCCTGTTCCGGAGCATGGGGATCTTCTGAGACACATATTTGTCTCCCCAACGTGTCTTACTTAAGACACAAGCGAAATTTAAATCCTTGGATCTAATGGTTTTGATCCTGTTCATATTGCAGATGTGCAAAAGGTCCATCAGAGCTGAGGATACCTTATGGTCTAGGCATAAATCACCTCTCAGCAACCTGTAGGAGACAGAGTATAGAGATAGGGTTTTAAGGTGATCCATGTAGGACAATGTGTTTATACTCTGGATTCTCCTGGTTAGGAACATTTGTGGGTGTTCCAACTGTTGCATATGTCTGATCAGCTACATGCCAAAGGGGATTTTATACTCAATGATGGGTCTGATAAGGGCCAAATAAAGTTACACTATGACTTCCTTGGAACTGCATGCCATGTCCAACTTGGGTGACATAGAATGATGTTCTTAGTACCTTGGCTTGATGTTGGTCAAAGACCAGATTACTGTCTACATTTTTTCCCAAATCCCTGACTGATGGGTCAACTCTTAGTGATGTCTTATCAATGGAGTAATTAACTTGGATGACAGCTTTCCCTAAAGGCACTATAATGCATTTCTTGCCATTGAGTTTTATTGCATGACCTTGGCACCAATTATTTGTCTGTGTTAAACTGTCTTGTAAGATCTTTGGGTCATGGGGGGGAATCTATGATAGCTCCCAATTTGCAATTATCTGCTAGCTTGGTCAGTCAATGCCCCTTGACATTAGCATTTACCTCTGAAAAGTAGATGTCAAATAGGAAGGAGTGGTTCCAGCACAGAGCCATGAGGTACACCACTAATGACTGGTCTGTTAGTGGAGGTGGTATCACCAGTCCTGACTTCCTAGGTCCTGTCTGTAAACCAGCTGGCAATCCAGTGAGTTACACGGGGTTTATGCTCAGTTAGTGAGTTTATCAACTATACCCAAGTGATGTATTGTATCAAACACTTTAGCCAGGTCCAGGTAGGTGGTATGCACCATTTTCCCTCATCCATTGCTTTGCTGACCTTCTCAAAGACGCCCACTAGTTTTACTAGGCTTGATCTTCCCTTGACAAAGCCAAACAGGGTGGGTCCAGTGTCTGAAGGTTGCCTATGACTTTGTTGATCATTTCCACGATAATTCATTCAATGGCTTTGCATATTAGACTATTCAGACTAATAGGACTGCAGTTTACAGAGTCAGTTGATGGTCCACCCTTGTGAAGTGGGATATGCTTTGCAGTCCTTCACTCTTGTGACACAAAGCCTGTTTTGAGGCTATAGTTGAAAGGTGACTTGGGTGCTCATGATGAGTTATGTTTCCAACTATTTAGATGTCATCCTGGGACACTGTCTATTGAGGTTGTGTTTTTATCTTTAATGAGTACTGCCAGGACCTGCTCCCTGTTAATAGTGGAGGGGTATGCTTGTATGTATTTCATGGGGGGGGGGCATGGGATGAGTGGGGGTGTGAAGCTTGGGATTAATTTGTCAGCCTGCAAATTTGCTATGTTGCTCTGCTCAGTGAATGTGGCACCATTGGTCAGCCGTTTGGCACACTATGTGCTGCATTTGAGGTTTCTGACATAGCTGTAGAAAGTCTTGTGGCTGTCTTTAGCCTGCGAGAATATATTGTACTTGTAATTGGGCTTTTTGGGCTTATTTAGTTCTCTTAGTTTCCTGCTTAGTTTAATTAGAGAGCTGCTATCATTATAAGAGTTGCTCTTCCTGATTTTAGCCATAACTTTTGTTGCTTTTTTTATATACCCTGTTAAAGTTAGGATTACGAAATAAACCGCTCCAACGTCAAGCAAAACTTTATTAAAGCAAAGCTTTTGGGTAACAACCCTTTCTCAATGCTAATACCATTACACAGAATAATCACCATTTAAATAAGAGCAAACAAGTATCACATGGCCACAGTCAGCATATCACGACACTGCATAAAATGTTTTTTTTAAAAAATACATTAAATATTTTGTTGTTGTATTCTTACTAAAACAAGTTTGATACTTACTGTATTATTAAGACCAGATTCAAACTCTTAAAATCCATTCATACTCTTTACTTTCAAGAAAATTGTTTAACTTACCCCCGCTTGGTGATTATTCTGTGTAATGGTATTAGCATTGAGAAAGGGTTGTTACCCGAAAGCTTTACTTTAATAAAGTTTTGCTTGATGTTGGAGCAGTTTATTTCTGAGTCTGTCATTATTGTTCCAGTTACCACAGTATCAACCGCATTACCAGTGAAGTTAGGATTCCACCTGTGTTTTTTTAGAGTTTGTTTTGGACTTTGTTCTAGTAGGTATAGCAGCCTCTGTACAAACATTTACATGGTGTACAGGGTCTCTATGAATAATTCTGCATAGCTTGTGAACTTGGGGTTGGGAGGAGCATTGCATTTTGATAAACTGTTACTTACTAGGGCTTGGGAATAGTTCCTAACTGTTACAGAGTTTGCTAGAGTTACCAAATTAATTTTTAATTTGAAGGAGATAGCTTTGTGGTCTGAACTTACCAGTGAGGTTGTGACACAGACTTGGGGTGGGGGGGGTTCCATTGCTCTCACATATTGGTGAGTACCAGGTCCAGGATGTTTGAATGTCTGGTGGGTGTGTGCACTATCAGCTCAAGGGTATTTGTGTTAGTAAAGTTCATAAATCGCTGTGCCTGCGAGTATGAGGCAGTGTATGTTTCCCAGTCTATAGAGTGATAGTTAAAGTCTCCCATGAATAGGGTATTTGGTTTAATGGTGAGTGTCTCCAGTAGGTCTAGGTACAAGCTATGGGATTTTAGAGCTAGAAAGGGTGACCTATAGCTTGCTAGGATATGTATGGGACTTTCTCTATGGAAATTTGCATATGATAAAATTCCAGGGCATTGTTCTATTTAACCAAAGTAGAGATAATACTTGTTGATATTGGCTAATTTATCCCTGTCTGCGCATCTGATGGTCAAAAAAAAAAAAAAAAAAAAAAAAGGTGGCACCTTGTGTGGCTGCTTTGGATCCCTACAGAAAAGTGCACTATTTGTCTTTTTTTGTCAGAAAGAACAGAAAAAAAAAAACAGATTTAAGAGCAAGAAATTAAGGCATGATTAATTACAATGCTGAGAATCTTCTGGACGTCCAATCACATATCACGCTGTGTTTCAAAATTGATGAACTGCCAGCATAGAGGCCTGTAAACTCAAACACACTCCAGGAACTCCTGCAGCTTGGAATCTTACTGGAACATGGTAAAAAACTGCAGAAACCTGTAAAACATGTCAAACCTGTTGACAATCAGATGTGGGAAGCATATTCAAATGGAAAAGATGTGAAAGATCAAGCAAGAGAGGCTCTAGAGCAGGAATTAAGGCCAGACTGAAAAGAAATCCACACAGGCCTGGACTTACTTCCATGCTGCTAGCAAATGCATGCTCACTGGAGAGAAAAATGGATTACTTAAGGATGGATATTTCCACGCAATCTAAGGTGAGAAATAGTTGTTTCCTTGTGTTCACTTAAACTTGGTTGAACTCCAGTATAAATGATAGTACAGTATATGTGGAGGGGATGTCATTATTTCGTGCTGACAGAAATCAGTCTCTCTGTGGAAAATCTCATGGAGGGGGTGTTTGTGTGTATATCAACAACAACTGGTGTACAAACTGTGAAATAAATGCCTCTCAATGCTCAGAGAACATTGAGTTCATGTCACTAAAATGCAGACCCTTCTACTTGTCTAGGGATTTCAATGGAGTGAGCATGACAGCTGGTTACATCCTAGTACTAATACCAATGTAGCATCGAACATTCTGTATCTGTCAATAAATGACTTCCAGAATAAGAACCCTGAGTTTGCCCATATAATTGCAGGTGATTTCAATGTAGCTGACTTGAAATCTGTATTACCCCATTACCATCAACATGTGAACCTTGCAACAGGAGGGGAAAACACTCTGGATAAGGTGTACACAAATGTAAAACTGGCCTACTAAGCAGCACCTTATCCACATCTGGGGAACTCAGCCCATTTGGCAATCATGCTGCTTCCTGCATACACACCACTGCTGAAAAGGGGGAAACCTGCAACCAAACAAGTAAGGATATGGCCTGAGGGAGCTGTCTTGGCACTACAGGACTGCCTTGAATGTATGAACTGGTCAGTGTTTAGAGATGCAGCTGTAAAGAACCACCATACTGATCTGGAGGAGTATATAGAATCTGTAATGGCCTATATTTCAAAATAGGTTGATGACATAACAGTCATCAAATGCATCACCATACACGCTATTCAGAAACCCTGACTATCTGGTGAAGTATATGAGCTCCTAAAGGCACGAAATGCTGCATTTAAATCAAAAGACAAGGATGCCCTAAGAGAGGTGAGAGCAAATCTAAGTAGAGGTATAAATTAGGCTAACAGGACCTATGGGCATAAAATTCAGGGACACTTTTCTGGCCAAAGGGACTCCAAATGTCTCTGGCAAGGCATTCAAGCCATAATCGACTACAGGCCTGCATCCTCCCCATGTGATGACAGCACAGAATTTCTGAACAAACTAAATACCTATTTCAGCAGATTTGATATGGGCAGCATCACTGTGCTAAATAAGCTTCCTGTCGAATAGGGAGAAGAGGTGCTATGTCTAAGGACATTTGATGATGTTCATTGTGTTATACTTCTGCAGTCATTACACTTGGGTTATCCTGCCGTCAGGCGGTCCCGCAGTTGGCCGAATCCCAAAGTCTTGGTCCGGCTTCGGTTGTCGTCTCTTCTTCCCTGATGTCAGTGCGACAGGGGGATAAAAGAGGCAGCCGACGACATTTTTTCAGTCTTTCTTGCCGCGCGGTGCCTGAAGCAGAAGCAGTTCGCAAGTGCCGGTTGGCTAGCTCCTGAGATTTTTGAATCGAATTTCAGCCCGAAGTCTTCTCTAAAGCTAAGTACTCCATTGGGGAAACTTTTCTTGCCTCAGACCGATGTCAGACAAAGTTAATAATTGCATTTCTTGTGGGAAGCAAATACCGCATAAGGATTTTCATTCTTATTGTATTCCTTGCCTAGGCCCAGACCACGATGTCTCTGGTTGTCGGTTTTGTGCTAGGTTCAACAAACGTACAATCAGGCATCGGGCAGATTTCACCCGACATTATTTTGGCAGAAAATTTAATTATAGCATGTCGTTGGAACAACCGACATCAGCAATGATTATAAAATGCAAGGATAAGGACAGGCAACCAAGGCCAAGACCAGATACCGAGGCCTCAGCAAGGCCTACCACCGGTTCTCCGGTTTTCAGCGAGGCGCCTATGCAGCCCCTGACTACCGCTGATTTAGAAATTCTGACGGCCTCCCAGCCCAAATCAGCTGGGCCTCAGGAGCCGGTTCCATCTCACCCCTCGGACGCCAACCCTGACGGTGATCCGGAGATTTTGTACAGGCCTTCGGTTTCTAAAGGTGTCTTCAAACTGACAACTATTTCTATTAAGTCTTATGCTAAACTTAAAACCTCCTTAAAAGTTAGGAAACCGGGTCCACAGTTCCCCCCACAGACTCCTATGCCTAAAAAACAGATGCTTAAGATGGCTGAGGATTTAATTATTCTTATCAGGGGTTCACAACCCCCTCCTGACAAAAGGCCTAGACTGGAGGAAGATTATCCTTCCTCTGACCAAGCATCCATTTCCTCAGCTAACTCTGAGGACCAGGATTATTCCTTCCCTCCTTATGAAGACTCAGATGCTGAAGAGTCCATTCCCTCTGTCTCCCCCCCTGAAGACTACTCTTTTGGGAAAATTTTACACACCATGAGGGAACACTTCCACTGGGAAGGCCAAGATTACTCTGACTCTAAGAAAAGACTCTGTGAGTTCCTTCTTCTCCCACAGCATAGACCCCTTGCAATTCCTCCAGTTTTAGACATTTTGGATGATGTTTACACCAAATCTAGTCTAAACCCAGATTCCTTACCTCCTGCACTAGCTAAACCAGACAGATACTACAGAGTTCCTGATTCTCATAAGTTTCTATATAAAAGCCCTATTGCAGACCCCGAAACCATTTCCCAGGGTCCCAAAGGGGTTAAGGCCTCTACTGCTAAGAATCCACTACCTTCTGAAAGAGATTCCAGAGCATTAGAAAGATGGGGGAAGAAAGTGTATACTTCTGCCACTTTGGCCATGAGGGCCTTAAACTGCCAATTCCACATGCTAAAATACCAGCAGTACTTGATTACACAGTTAAAGCAGAAAATTATCCCTCAGACAGATCAACCTGATTTCAAAGAGATGCAGGATTTGCTGCATGCAGCAGAACAGGTGGGAAAGCATACCTTACAGTGTGGTTTTGATTCATTGGAAGCCTCATGTAGAGCAGCTGTCACAGGATCTGTAATACGTAGACATGCTTGGCTAAAAGAGCAAGCCTTACCAGAACATGTCAAAGCAAAGTTATTGGATGCTCCATTGCAGAAAGATGTGTTATTTGGTGTCAAAGCAGAGGAAGTTTTAAAGAAAATGGAAGAAAAGGCAAAATCTATGCAGACAGTTAAAGATTTTTTACAGGTACAACCTCCTCGTTTCTGCAGAAACTGGCCATCAAAAAACTGGTCTTTTCCTGCATCAGACAGACCCCAAAGGGGTAGGTACAGACGCCCAAGGGGCAGAGGCCAGCCACAAGGTTCTTTCAGGCCTAGACAATGGCATACAACAACTCAAAGAGGTAGAGATGAAAGATCTCAACCCTCCAGGAAACAAACACAATGACTTCCCTCTTTGCCTGCCAAGCAAAATTGCCCTGGTAGCACCTTTGGGAGGAAAATTGGCTCTATTTCCACAAAATTGGCGCATCATAACAAAGGACAAATGGGTTCTGGATATTATTACCCGAGGCTACAGATTTCATTTTCACACTTTACCACGGATGAGAGGCATGCCAAATCTGCTTCCAAACCAATGGGCAGAGGCACAAATGCAAATTTCAGCTCTCATGGATATGAAAGCAATTCAAAAGGTACCTACAAAGGAGCAAGGTCAAAGTTTTTACTCAAGACTATTTCTAGTACCAAGAAAGGACAAAGCCTGGAGACCCATTTTAGACTTCTCAATTCTAAACACATACCAGGAGGAACACAAATTCAAAATGCTCACACTACAGCAGCTTCTTCCCATGCTGGGCAAGGAGTCTTGGCTGGTAACGTTGGACCTCAACGAGGCATACCTGCATGTCCCTATCAGACAAGATTGCAGAAGATACCTCAGATTTTTGGCAGGTACAACGCATTATCAATTCTCTGCATTGCACATTGGCTTATTTACTGTGCCCAGAGTATTTACAAAATGCCTGGCATTAGTAATTGCATAATGCAGGCAGCAAGGAATACAAATTTATCCATATCTGGATGACTGCCTGATCCAAGCGGACAGCAAGGCCATTCTATTACAGCATCTGGCATTTGTAACAAAGCTGCTAAGTTGCCTAGGGTACACAGTAAACAAAAAGAAGTCAAAGCTAATACCCTCACAAGACATAATATTCCTGGATGCCAGCTTAAATACAACGGCCCAGATGGCTTATCTCATGCCAGACAAACAAAAACAACTGACTCAATACTTCAAAAAGATGGCAACTTTTACCCAGCTCACTGCAAGGAAAATTCTGCAGGCAATGGGGTTCATGGCATCCTGCATTCAACTAATTCCACATGCAAAGCTGCATATGAGGAAATTACAATGGTACCTGAAAAGTGTATGGACTCAACACAGGTACAGCCTCAAAACAAGTATACCTCTCATTCCCTGCCTTCAAAAAGATTTCCTATGGTGGGCTCAAGCATGTCAAATAAACAAGGGTCTTCCTTTTGTCTTACCTCCAGCAAACCAAACTATGACAACAGATTCTTCATACTACGCCTGGAGAGCACACATGGCAAGACAGTGCATACAGGGCAAATGGTCTGCAAAACAAATGCATCTACACATCAACCAAAAGGAGATGCTAGCTGTGCAAAATGCACTGACAGCCTTCAAGGACCTCTTGCATCCAGGACAACTACTAATAAGGACAGACAACACCACAGTTATGTGGTACATAAACAAACAGGGAGGAACACACTCCTACCCTTTATGCAGGCAGGCAATGACCTTGTGGAACACAGCATTGACTTACCAAGTACAACTGCAAGCACAATTCCTGCCAGGAAAGGAAAACATATTGGCAGATGAATTAAGCAGAAATTTGGCAGATCCTCACGAGTGGAGACTACACACACAAGTATTTTCAATGATAACTCAAAGGTGGGGACGCCCAGACATAGATCTATTTGCCTCCCCCAACAATTGCCAACTACAGCAATTTTGCACAAGGACTTATCATTCCCTAGCCTGGAAAGTGGATGCCCAATCATTGAGTTGGACAGCATTGACAGTCTATGCCTTCCCACCACTACCTCTCTTGACCAAGGTATTACTGAAAGTCAGATCAGAGACCACAAATGATCCTCATTGCTCCGGACGGGCCACGTCAGCACTGGTACCCATTACTAAGGACCTTGACTCACAGCCAGGGTTGCCAGACGTCCCTATTTGGGCAGGACTGTCCCGAGATCAGCAGCCTGATCCCGAGTCCCGCCCTGCCGGTTTAAATCCCGGCCAGCCTCCGCTTTGTTTGTTTTTTTTTTTTTTTTTTGATTGTCCTGTATACCTGGCATACGGGCCAATCAAAAATTGCTAAACACGGAGCTTCTTGTGTTCCACATTAAACACGAAGCTCCGTGTTTAGCTGATGGCCCATATGCTATATCGGCCAATCAAAAATCACTAAACACAGAGCTACTTGTGTTGAATGCGGAACTGCAATGCATTAAACACGAGAAGCTCCGTGTTTGGAAACTACTGAGTGAGCTCAGTTCTTTAATGTGGAACTCTGTTCGCATTAAAGACCTTTTTTGGTCTTCAGTTGCGTGAGAGACCTTCTTTTTTTGTCCCGAGATTTTTGAAAAGGCAGTTCGCAAGTGCCGGTCGGCTAGCTCCTGAGATTTTTGAATCGAATTTCAGCCCGAAGTCTTCTCTAAAGCTAAGTACTCCATTGAAACTTTTCTTGCCTCAGACCGATGTCAGACAAAGTTAATAATTGCATTCTTCTTGTGGGAAGCAAATACCTCATAAGGATTTTCATTCTTATTGTATTCCTTGCCTAGGCCCAGACCATCGTCTCTGGTTGTCGGTTTTGTGCTAGGTTCAACAAACAATCAGGCATCGTGGGAAGCAAATACCTCATAAGGATTTTCATTCTTATTGTATTCCTTGCCTAGGCCCAGACCATGACGTCTCTGGTTGTCAGTTTTGTGCTAGGTTCAACAAACGTACAATCAGGCGTCGGGCAGATTTGGGAAGCAAATACCTCATAAGGATTTTCATTCTTATTGTATTCCTTGCCTAGGCCCAGACCATGACGTCTCTGGTTGTCAGTTTTGTGCTAGGTTCAACAAACGTACAATCAGGCGTCGGGCAGATTTCGCCCGACATTATTTTGGCAGAAAATTTAATTATAGCATGTCGTCAGAACAACCGACATCAGCAATGATTATAAAATGCAAGGATAAGGACAGGCAACCAAGGCCAAGACCAGATACCGAGGCCTCAGCAAGGCCTACCACCGGTTCTCCGGTTTTCAGCGAGGCGCCTATGCAGCCCCTGACTACCGCTGATTTAGAAATTCTGACGGCCTCCCAGCCCAAATCAGCTGGGCCTCAGGAGCCAGTTCCATCTCACCCTCGACGCCAACCCTGACGGTGATCCGGAGATTTTGTACAGGCCGGTTTCTAAAGGTGTCTTCAAACTGACAACTATTTCTATTAAGTCTTATGCTAAACTTAAAACCTCCTTAAAAGTTAGGAAACCGGGTCCACAGTTCCCCCCACAGACTCCTATGCCTAAAAAACAGATGCTTAAGATGGCTGAGGATTTAATTATTCTTATCAGGGGTTCACAACCCCCTCCTGACAAAAGGCCTAGACTGGAGGAAGATTATCCTTCCTCTGACCAAGCATCCATTTCCTCAGCTAACTCTGAGGACCAGGATTATTCCTTCCCTCCTTATGAAGACTCAGATGCTGAAGAGTCCATTCCCTCTGTCTCCCCCCCTGAAGACTACTCTTTTGGGAAAACTTTACACACCATGAGGGAACACTTCCACTGGGAAGGCCAAGATTACTCTGACTCTAAGAAAAGACTCTGTGAGTTCCTTCTTCTCCCACAGCATAGACCCCTTGCAATTCCTCCAGTTTTAGACATTTTGGATGATGTTTACACCAAATCTAGTCTAAACCCAGATTCCTTACCTCCTGCACCAGCTAAACCAGACAGATACTACCAAGTTCCTGATTCTCATAAGTTTCTATATAAAAGCCCTATTGCAGACCCCGAAACCATTTCCCAGGGTCCCAAAGGGGTTAAGGCCTCTACTGCTAAGAATCCACTACCTTCTGAAAGAGATTCCAGAGCATTAGAAAGATGGGGAAGAAAGTGTATACTTCTGCCACTTTGGCCATGAGGGCCTTAAACTGCCAATTCCACATGCTAAAATACCAGCAGTACTTGATTACACAGTTAAAGCAGAAAATGATCCCTCAGACAGATCAACCTGATTTCAAAGAGATGCAGGATTTGCTGCATGCAGCAGAACAGGTGGGAAAGCATACCTTACAGTGTGGTTTTGATTCATTGGAAGCCTCATGTAGAGCAGCTGTCACAGGATCTGTAATACGTAGACATGCTTGGCTAAAAGAGCAAGCCTTACCAGAACATGTCAAAGCAAAGTTATTGGATGCTCCATTGCAGAAAGATGTGTTATTTGGTGTCAAAGCAGAGGAAGTTTTAAAGAAAATGGAAGAAAAGGCAAAATCTATGCAGACAGTTAAAGATTTTTTTACAGGTACAACCTCCTCGTTTCTGTAGAAACTGGCCATCAAAAAACTGGTCTTTTCCTGCATCAGACAGACCCCAAAGGGGTAGGTACAGATGCCCAAGGGGCAGAGGCCAGCCACAAGGTTCTTTCAGGCCTAGACAATGGCATACAACAACTCAAAGAGGTGGAGATGAAAGATCTCAACCCTCCAGGAAACAAACACAATGACTTCCCTCTTTGCCTGCCAAGCAAAATTGCCCTGGTAGCACCTTTGGGAGGAAAACTGGCTCTATTTCCATAAAATTGGCGCATCATAACAAAGGACAAATGGGTTCTGGATATTATTACCCGAGGCTACAGATTTCATTTTCACACTTTACCACGGATGAGAGGCATGCCAAATCTGCTTCCAAACCAATGGGCAGAGGCACAAATGCAAATTTCAGCTCTCATGGATATGAAAGCAATTCAAAAGGTACCTACAAAGGAGCAAGGTCAAAGTTTTTACTCAAGACTATTTCTAGTACCAAGAAAGGACAAAGCCTGGAGACCCATTTTAGACCTCTCAATTCTAAACCCATACCAGGAGGTACACAAATTCAAAATGCTCACACTACAGCAGCTTCTTCCCATGCTGGGCAAGGAGTCTTGGCTGGTAATGTTGGACCTCAACGAGGCATACCTGCATGTCCCTATCAGACAAGATTGCAGAAGATACCTCAGAATTTTGGCAGGTACAACGCATTATCAATTCTCTGCATTGCCCATTGGCTTATTTACTGTGCCCAGAGTATTTACAAAATGCCTGGCATCAGTAATTGCATACTGCAGACAGCAAGGAATACAAATTTATCCATATCTGGATGACTGCCTGATCCAAGCTGACAGCAAGGCCATTCTATTACAGCATCTGGCATTTGTAACAAAGCTGCTAAGTTGCCTAGGGTACACAGTAAACAAAAAGAAGTCAAAGCTAATACCCTCACAAGACATAATATTCCTGGGTGCCAGATTAAATACAATGGCCCAGATGGCTTATCTCATGCCAGACAAACAAAAACAACTGACTCAATACTTCAAAAAGATGGCAACTTTTACCCAGCTCACTGCAAGGAAAATCCTGCAGGCAATGGGGTTCATGGCATCCTGCATTCAACTAATTCCACATGCAAAGCTGCATATGAGGAAATTACAATGGTACCTGAAAAGTGTATGGACTCAACACAGGCACAGCCTCAAAACAAGTATACCTCTCATTCCCTGCCTTCAAAAAGAGTTCCTATGGTGGGCTCAAGCATGTCAAATAAACAAGGGTTTTCCTTTTGTCTTATCTCCAGCAAACCAAACTATGACAACAGATTCTTCATACTACGCCTGGAGAGCACACATGGCAGGACAGTGAATACAGGGCAAATGGTCTGCAAAACAAATGCATCTACACATCAACCAAAAGGAGATGCTAGCTGTGCAAAATGCACTGACAGCCTTCAAGGACCTCTTGCATCCAGGACAACTACTAATAAGGACAGACAACACCACAGTTATGTGGTACATAAACAAACAGGGAGGAACACACTCCTACCCTTTATGCAGGCAGGCAATGACCTTGTGGAACACAGCATTGACTTACCAAGTACAACTGCAAGCACAATTCCTGCCAGGAAAGGAAAACATATTGGCAGATGAATTAAGCAGAAATTTGGCAGATCCTCACGAGTGGAGACTACACCCACAAGTATTTTCAATGATAACTCAAAGGTGGGGATGCCCAGACATAGATCTATTTGCCTCCCCCAACAATTGCCAACTACAGCAATTTTGCACAAGGACTTATCATTCCCTAGCCTGGAAAGTGGACGCCCTATCATTGAGTTGGACAGCATTGACAGTCTATGCCTTCCCACCACTACCTCTCTTGACCAAGGTATTACTGAAAGTCAGATCAGAGACCACAAATGATCCTCATTGCTCCAGACTGGCCACGTCAGCACTGGTACCCATTACTAAGGACCTTGACTCACAGCCAGGGTTGCCAGACGTCCCTATTTGGGCAGGACTGTCCCGAGATCAGCAGCCTGATCCCGAGTCCCGCCCTGCCGGTTTAAATCCCGGCCAGCCTCCGCTTTGTTTGTTTTTTTTTTTTGATTGTCCTGTATACCTGGCATACGGGCCAATCAAAAATTGCTAAACACGGAGCTTCTTGTGTTCCACATTAAACACGAGAAGCTCCGTGTTTAGCGATTTTTGATTGGCCCATATGCTGGTATACGGGCCAATCAAAAATCGCTAAACATGGAGCTACTTGTGTTGAATGCGGAACTGCAATGCATTAAACACGAGAAGCTCCGTGAGCTACTGACTGAGCTCACTTCTTTAATGTGGAACTCTGTTCCGCATTAAAGACCTTTTTTTTTTTGGTCTTCAGTTGCCGTGAGAGACCTTCTTTTTTTTTTTTGTCCCTACCGGGGGGGGCCTGGAAATCTGGCAACCCTGCTCACAGCCCTCCATGGATCTTACCTCAATTCCCACTTCTGTTGACTCAGCAAAACTCTCAGATCCTTGACAGTCAGCTCAGGACTTTAAATTTAGCTGCATGGAGAATACCTTGAATTATCAATCAACACTTCTCTCAAAGGACGTCCTGAATGTCATTTTGGAGGCCAGGAGGCCCAGCACCAGAAAAACTTACTCAGACAAATGGAAAAGAATTTGTGCATGGAACCAGGCTAAAGGCCAAAATCCTTGGATACCAAACATTCCTCAAATACTGCAATACTTAACTGAGATGATACACAAAGGCCTTTCTTTCTCATCCGTTAAGATCCATGCTTCAGCCATTTCAGCTCAATATAATACAGATCCTCCCATATTCTCACACCCTTTACTAAGGCAGTTTCTCAGAGGGGCTAAAAATATAAGACCCCCCAGAAAACCCCAATGCCAGCTTGGGACCTCAACTTTGTTTTAGAAAAATTAACACTGCCTCCTTTTGAACCAGCCTTCTCAGCAGAACTACAATATTTGTCATGGAAAACAGCTCTGTTGCTGGCTATCGCCTCAGCACGCAGGGTCTCAGAACTACAGGCACTTATGGCAGTGGAATCTTTCATCATTTTCCATCAGGACAGAGTCTCTTTACGTACTAACCCTACCTTTATGCCAAAGGTAGTATCCAGTGTGGCTTTGAATCAGACCATTCATTTACCCACCTTTTATCCAAACCCCCAGAATAAAGGAGAAAGACTCATTCACTCTTTGAACATTCACAGACAGCTATGTTACTATTTGGATAACACAAAGACCTTCAGAAAAACGGACCAACCCTTTGTATCCTATGCTGCAGGTTCACAAGGAAAGGCTATTTCAAAACAGACCATCTCTAAATGGATAGCACATTGTATCCGCTTTTGCTACTCACACCATGGGAAAGCAGTGCCTGTTAATATTAGGTCCCATTCTACCAGGGCTACAGCAACCTCAGCAGCCTTTCTCAGGGGGGGTTCCAACCAAGGACATTCTGGAGACAGCTACTTGGAGTTCAGTGCACACCTTTACCAAGCACTACCACCTTCCATTATACTCAAAAAACAGAGCTGGTTTTGCCACTGCAGTTCTGCAGGGCATCCTAGCTTCACCTAACCCAGTTTAGTATCAGCCACCCATCCATAGCTTTGGGATTCAACCCAAGTGTGATGCCTGCAGCAGTATAACATGATGAGCATAGTACAGTTTTGTACCTACCATAAATGTAGATATTCGAGTGTATATATTGCTGCAGTCCAGGTTACCCTCCCACCATCCCCTCTACATACCAGGGTGTTAGTTATAACTCCATGTACATCAATCTATTGGATGCATGTCTATATGGTGTATTTGCTAACAGCTAGTACTATTGTTTATCTACTAAGGTATTTTTGCATAGTTATTTGTATTGCCTTCCTAGTTGGGGGCACCTGACATCTGGGGCAAGAAAAACTGAAAAAATGGCGTCGGCTGCCTCTTTTATCCCCCTGTCGCACTGATGTCAGGGAAGAAGCGACGACAAACGACGCCGGACCAAGACTTTGGGATTCAGCTGACTGCGGGACCACCTGACGGCAGGATAACCTAAGTGTGATGACTGCAGCAGTATATACACTCAAACATCTACATTTATGGTAGGTACAAAACTGTACTTTCTGAAGACCCTGAGGTGAGTAAACACAAGAAAAGCAGCTGTCGTTTTGGGAGAGTTTTAGTGTTGCTTGATTATGGGAAAGGTTCTAAGAGACTGTGCTACCCAACTGTCCACTGTACTAACTCACCCTGTGTAACTGGATACTGGCCTTTCTCATCAACTGACCCCAAAACGTATGTGTGGGATATAACAGTTCAATCAGTTTTGTATTGAGCATGGGTGTCTCTCAGTGATGCGTCCTGAGTCCTCTGCTTTTCACCTTGTTGACACACAACTGCATGGCCAAGCATGAATCCAACAAAATCATCAAGTTTAAGGATGATACCACTGTTGTAGGTCTTGTAAGAAATGGTGAGGAAACAGCCTACAGGGATGAAGTGGAGCATCTGATAGGCTGGTGCGACAGCAACAGTTTGGCCTTAAATGTAAACAAGACTAAAGAATTAATAATGGACTTCAGGAAAACACAGAAGATACATCAACCTTTGTAAATTAAGGAAGTGGCAGTGGAAAGAGTCAAAAACACCAAGTTCCTGGAGGTACACATCTTAGATTATCTATCCTAGTCGAGTCATATTAGCCAGACAGTGAAGAAAGCACAACATCTGCACTTCCTGTGGAAACTGAGGAAGGCAAACCTGTCTCAGTCCATCCTCAAATCCTTCTACAGGGAGATCATCCAGAGCATCCTCTCAAATAACATCATAGTTTGGTATGGTAACTGCAATGCATCTGACCGCAAGGCTCTCCTAAGGGTAGTGAGGACAGTGGAAAAAGTCATTGGTTCCTTGCTCCCATCCATGGATGATCTGCATGAGACTCGGTGTGTGGGAAGGGCTAAGAAGATAATCAACAATCCCACTCACCCTGCCCATGGCAAGTACTTCTGCCTTTCTTTGGGTAGGCAGTATCACAGTTTACACTGCACAACATCTAGACTAAGCATGACGTTCTTCTCTCTATCCATAAGGCTGCTGAACTTGAATGCCAGGCATGACAGTGACTAATTACATCAACATGCCACTTGCTATGAAGTATCAGCTATAGTAATCACTCTGGCAAATTGTTTCAACAACTGGTACAGTTAGCCTGATTTCTTATGTTATTACTTCCTGAATGTGCAATAGTCAGGAGTGAGTCACCACTCCATACATGTGCAATATGAACATTAGAATATATCATACTACAACTGATGAATTGCAATATTCTAAGCAATCACAATGTGAAGTCATAGTCTTTCAATACCTACTTGTATAATATTGGCTAATGTCTTCCTGTCAAATTGTGATAATCTATTGTGTTGTTAATATTTTAATTACTACTGTATGTGCATTAGTCTTGCTGTCATTCAAACTATGTGTTCATTGTTATGTCTTGCATGGGGAAAAAAGCAACATAATTTTGTTCAGCTTGCACTGATGTGTATATCTGATTGACAATAAAGTTTACTTTGAGTTAGACTTTGACTAATTGTGTGGAAGGCACTGAAACTTTGCACTGCTGGAGTACTTTCTTCGGATTTAAACTATATCTCAGTAATAGCACAGATGTTTACATTCTCCAGAGGGTTTAGAGCTTGTAGGATGTGGAATTTCTTGTTTAGCCTCCTAGCAATGAGCAGTAACATTTTTAGGTTTCTTTGGGTTTTATTTTCTATGTCAATAGGTTTGTCAATTTGGCATAGCCTAAAAAAGGCTCTGAGAGGGTGGATAAAATTTTAGCCAGTAGTCGGAAACCTAAAGGAGACAGGTGCAGACCATCCCTTGCAAAGCAATGTGGTCTGTTAACCATATCCTGCCATTATGACAAATATTGAATCCCACTGGAATGACACCAGAAACTAAACCAATTATTGAAGTCAGTCATCTTTTGTTCATACTGTGGCATTGTCCTTGGTGAAGGTAGAGTACTGGTCAATGCAAGGCAAGAACCACAAGGGCGGGAGACTTAAACCTTGACACGGTTATTAATAGGACGTGCTGGAGGGACAGATTCATCACCCAGAGACTCCCTATGCTGTGGAACAAAATCCCGGTAAATGTGAGGCAGAGCACCTCGCTGGCCTTGTTCAAGAGGAATCTTGACCAATGGATGGGAGATCGCAGATATACCCCAGGGATTACTTCAGTGTCACTGCTTGACAGAGGCACAGCAAAATAATAGGCATAGTTTTATTCAAACTAAAGGGGTGGCGAAAGCCACATATCTATGGGCTAGGCTTATAAATGCCCTTGGGCAGATAGCCTAGTATGAACCTATGAACCTATGAACATACCTGCCTGGTACAAATATTTGGAGAGATCAACAATGGCTCTCTTGACATAGCCCAGGGAGTACATCTTAGGTCGTCAATGCTCAAATGGCTATGCTAGAATCATGTTGGTATTGGTGATGTAGTGACTTGAGGGTGTGTAACTTGGCAGATCCTGGCTCCAGATAAACAACTAACCATTATCTTTTCCTTGTTCAGTCTGGTGAGTGGGGCATCTGTGTATTGTACAATGGAGTCCCCTATGATGAGACTCATGGGCAATGTGTTGGCTTGCCTTATGGATTTTGCCCTTGGGGTTCCATTGAGTGTAGGAGCATGTTGCTATTGGTGAGTGCTTTAGAGATTGCTGAGGATAGACATTACCATTTATAGGCTTAGGGAGTCTTTGAAGTTTGGAAAGATTGCTTTTTAGTGCCTCAGAATAGGTTGGTCTATATCTGTGTGGTGGACACAATGTGTGGTGGATGTAGAGTGCGCGCGTACACGCGCGCATGTGTGTTCTTGACAACATTGTTTGTATGTCAAATTTTTGCCACCAGTGAAATTGGAGAGCCCTTACTTTAATTACATCTATTGTGTTTTTGATGTTATTTATTAATTGCCTTATGTTTACCAGGATGGTCCAACTGGGCACACAGGCCCATTTTCAGCAGATGCCCAGGGAGAAAAGCTTCATTAAAGTTACAAAAAAATTACAGAAAGAAAAAATAATTTCAGTTTCTTAACAGTAGAAATAAGGGGTTAGAATCATGCAGTGGGCCATACAATCAAGACAGAGGTTAATACAATTTCATTTCTGTAGGAGTGTTATACAATAATAAACAGATTCCACTTACATATACAACAATATGCACATTTCCTTTACATATGAGTGATGAAAAGCAGTATATAATTATAAATGTAGGTGGGATTTAGTTACATTCTTTACAGGATGGGATAAGAGAGCTGGAGAGTTAGTACTTGGACAGTCTAGAGGGCTGAGAGACACAGAGAAAGTTAGTCAGAGTGTCAACAAAAAGAGAGCCAGCAGGAGTTTAGGTGTTGCTTTAGGTTGTACTTAAAGCTAGGTACAGATTCACATCTGTCCTGTTTTAGTGGGATAGGCAGGGAATTCCTTTATTTGCTGACATAGGATGAGTATAGTGAGTCTCCAGCTGTATTATGGGATTTGGAAGTTATTAGTAGGCTCTGATTATTTGAGCAAAGACAACGTGGTGGGGAGTAGTGCATGAGAATGTTTTGTAGAGAACAGCATGTATTTCGTTCATGTATTATTTTGTGGGCAATTTGAAGATGAGTGAGTTTAAGGTGATTAGGTAGCTCTAGCCAGTTGAGCTTCTTTATTGATAAGCAGTGGTGCATACAGTAGAATGCATTAGCTGCAGATTTAGCTGTTTTGTTAAATCACTATTTAGCAGGGTGGCTTGAATGTTGGTTAATGTGGGTGATGCATAGAGAAGGGAGGGGGAAAGGTAGGATGATGCTAAGAATGTTCGTGAGAAGTCTGTGCTGTGTTTCTCGATAGTCGTGGGTGAGGTAATCAATCAAATGTCATCAATAAAACACCCCAAGAGTTGACCCACTAGTTAGCGATCTGGGAACACATGTAGACAGTAATGTGGCTTCAATAAACATGTACCCAAGGTAGTAAGGAAATCCTTCTATGTTGCCCAACTTAAAGTACATGGCATCTAGGCCCAGGGAAGTCACTGTACCACTGTACTCAGTCCTCATCAGATCCATCATTGAGTATAATGCTCCTTCTGTATACACCTGAACAGACGCATGCAGCAAGTGGAACTTTCACAAAGTTTCCTTACAAAAATAATATAAAGCATAAACATAATTCCTATGCAGTCTGGCTCAAACACCTATCTCAATACTCAGTCTCCTACAGACTGCTGAGAGATGATCTATGCCTGGCATACAAGGCATCCCTGGACTCCACTCTGATGAACATTTTGCACATCTGCAAAACAAACTGCATCAGAACTACTAGATTTAAAGACCTATATTTTCCTTGTAACATACATAGGACATTTTGGAGAGACAGCTATGTATCTCAGAGAATTCCCTTTCTCTGGAAAAGGCTCTTCATCCATGTGAAACAAAGTCCCTCTCTAACCCCATTTAAGCCTAACTTGGACCATTTGATGGGAAATCAAAAATTCACTCCAGTCAGGCACCCACTTCTCTGATGGACACAGGCTTTTAGTAAATCATGTCATGACCAACAATCACACAGTATAAAAACATCTAAAACATATAATTTGTGGGACACATTTTGGTTGCATGGCTAGGCTTATAAGGACCTAGTGGACATTAGCCTAGTATATACCTATGAATCTATGAAGGTGATTACTTGAGTGAAACTGAACAGGTTATTAGAGAGGGTAGGGGATCATACCTATCAACTGTACTGATTTTCGCAGAGTGCCCAGATTTTTGCCTCACATGTTTGGTCTGTATCTCATAAAATTGTGCTTTTCTGGCAAATCATTGAGGTATGAAGTCCAGAAAATAATGACAGACATTTGAGATTCAGACTTCATAATCTTCAAGAAATTTAAGCTAATGCAAAACCTGTTATTCTATCAACTTTCTATGTTTTTAAGATCAATATTTAAAAATTGTCCCTAGTTTTTGGCTTTTGCCCCCCCCATTATTTATGGCTTTGTCCAGATTTCTTACTCTAAGAGGTTGAGAGATATGTAGGGGAGTCAGTGTTTACAAGTAAATAGTCTATATTCACATCCCCAAGTGTAAACGTTTCTTTATTTACATTAGTGAAAAAACGTTGAAGGATGTATTTGATAGTGAGAATGTTGTTGCCTGGGGGAATATATATAGCAGCAATGCAAATGATTTGTGCTTGTTCAAGTTTAGGAAGGTAACAGATACTTCTGTGTTGGGATAGTTGGGGTGACTCAGTGAGTATCTGGTGATGTTTAATGTGTTTTTAAAAAGTATTGCAATTTCTCCAACGTTTTTGTGTATTCTATCATTTCTTATTATATTGCATCCTCGGGGAAGGATTTTTCATCTTTAGTGTTTAGTTTTAGCCAGGTTTCAGTGACAATAGTAACATCTGGGTTGTGTGCTACAATGCATGCATGGATATGTGGAATTTTGTTGTAGGTGCTTCTGATGTTAGTGTGTATTAATAGTAGGTTGTGGTTAGGTTTAGTGGGTTGTATGTTGGTAATGGTGTCAGCTGGTGGGTTAGATGAGATTTGGTTGGTTTGAAGGGATAGTCCAGAGTCTGGGTGCATGTCTGCACACAGTGGGAGAGTGCAAGTGTAGTGAGAGAAGTTGTACCATTTTATATATTTATTTCTTAGGTCTGATACTGATATATGGGCCTGGTAGTTCTCTTTGATGTAGCTGTAATTGAAGAGGGACTGTGTTCTCAATGGGTAGGAACGGTTTCAATTTTGTAGTTGGTGGGTGTTTTTTCTTGACTAAGAATATAAAGTGGGGAAGATAGAGTAATGGGGAAGGGAAGTGTGGCAAGATATAACAATGGTAAAAATGCTTAGTATAATTGTGGGAGTAGGCTGGAGGATTAGAATATTATACATAAGTTAGAGGAAGATGGAGTTATCTGGGTGGAAGTTATATGCTATTTTTTGTTTGATTTTCTTGGAGTACATTGGGAGACATGAGTTAGGTGAGTATGTGATATGAATTTGTAAGGAGAGGAGTTAGGCCAGTTAGATGTCTGAGTGAATTTTATGGGTTGTTTTGTTGTAGTAGGTAGAGATAGGATGGTATAAGTTTAGGTGAAGTGGGGGGGGTTGTGGGAATAGGGTGTAGGATACGGTAAGGAAGCAGAGTGAGCCCGAGCATGGTGAGGGCAAACAGAGCAGACTGAGAAGGGTGGTACAGCTGCCATGGGTGAAAAAGCTATCTCCTGAAAGTTGTACAGGAACAGGTAATATAATTGTATTGAAGTATTAAGGTGAAAGAAGAGATTTATGTGTGTTATGAGCATGCAGACTACCAAGGTGTGAGATTGATAGTTAGGAAAAAGAAAGTTTGGAAAAATGAGAAAATAAAATTTTCTTAACTACTTTTGAAGATAATCACTTTTAATGCTCAAAGCAGAAGTGGTTTGTTCATTGTTATCGGTGAAAATTTCAGAGCATGGAAAAGGGAAGAAGCAAACAATTTGCCATATTTCTAATTCTGTAGTGCTTTTAATTTGTATTGCACTTAGTAATTCAATATGTGAATATATCTGAAGTTGAAATGGATGAAGTACTAACAGAAGCTAAATATCAAATATCAGATTTAAAAATATGTTCTGGTATCTTCCATGCCTTACTTTGACTGCAAAACAGTGAAACACCCATTAAGACAAAAGACCTGAGACAGCCACTCTAAAGAGATAAACATTCATTTATTTCCACTTTCAAACCAGCCGCAAGAGTGTTGGATTGTTTTCTTTGGTATCACAGCTCAAACCTAGGGAAGTTACTTGAAGTGAATCCATGCCTTTTGTTTAGATGAATCTGAGAAAGTTCCTTTGACACACTCTCTTCAGGGCGATGAGAACATCATTTTAGAGGACTCACTTTTCTACTATCTTCAGAGTGATGATATAACAAGATGAATACTTTTGACTATGCTTTAAAGAACTTCTGGCACTCAAGTGGGAATTCTTTATCTGCTCAGACTTGCAAATTTAACTAATGATGTGGGCCAAAGTGAGATTAGAAGTATAAAAATTCCACTTAGGGCCCAGAGACAAAAATATCCACTAATAGCTGACAGGACATACACTAAGGCTTTGGATGTAATCAGTGCCTTTATTAACAGTTTGGGCACTTGAAGAGATGGGCAAGAGAGGACATGAGTGGATAGCTGATGTTAGCTTGTCCATACTGGGAAGTGGGGGGGTGGCTATGATCTTCTGTACAACTGAACCCAGTAGGAGCATTGACGGTTTGCTGGTAGCAGCTATTGGAATGATATATCTCAGTCTGCACATAAGATGAAGAAGTGTGCCCTAAGGCTGTGTGGAGCCATGCAGATGGAGCCTCCTTTGAGTGGTGACTCATAGTGAAATCACCAGTTGCCACAGATTTTGAACTAGGTGGGGAGGGAATGGACCCTCCCATGAATGCTGGTTTGATAACACCCTGTTTTCACCTCTGAAGGCATAGAATAAGTGAGCCACGTGGTCCTTGCAGTGGCTGGAGAATGAATGAGCTAGTTTTAGCCTAGGAGGAAAAATGAATGGGTCAGTGGGGTGCTGGGAGTATGAGGGAGCTGAAGACCAGGATCGAAAGAGGCAGGTACATCTGAAATTGAGTTTCTCAAGGAAATATAGCAGCCTACGTTAGAAGCAGTTGATGCAAAGCAAAAGAAAAGGGCAGTCATCTTTGAGGAGATGACACAACATATTCACAGGAGAAAAACTTGAAAATGTACTAAAATAGATGGGCCTCTAAGAAGAATATTATTAAATGTTAATAGTTTAAATGGTTGGCACTTAAGTACTTAAGTTTAGAACCAGGATCTGATAGTAGGGATATACAAAACACAAAGGATATTGCATTTTGCTTCTCATATGAGTGAGTCTCACTTCAGAAGTACAATACCAGTTTTACAGCAATCCTGGTAAAGTTGCTAAAAAAGTTTTACCTTTATATTATTTTTAAACACCTTTAGTAAATTAACATGTGTAACACAGGCAAATTCACATTTATATAAAAGTAATCAAACTATATTAACAAGTTCAAGTTTGCAAACAGTATACTTCACATATATTGCTATATATCATATAATCTAAACAGCATTACATAAAGTATTAAATTCCTGCCTTTTATAAACAAGAAACATCTTTATTAAACCATCACTTATGACATAGGCAATCATACATTTATATAAATGAAAACAAACCACACCAACACAATCCCAGTTGCATGTATTTTACATCACAAACCATACTGACACACTCCCATTTGCAAACATTATACAACACCTATAATCCACCAATCATTTTCAGTCAAATATTACATAGCTCATTTAAGTCCTGCCTTCTTTTAAACCTCATTCCTCCCCTGTAGGTATTGTTCCCAAAATTCTCATTTTTCCTATATAGCTTGCTCCTACCCTTTTGTAAAGATCTCAGTTCCAGTTGTTTTATCTCATTAACTATACTCACTACTTCTGGTATAGTTGGTTTAGATTTTGATTTCCATTTTCTAGTAAATCCTTTTTTTGGCTACCACCATAATTAGACACAGTAAGGCCTTAGCATGTGCAGGCAATTCGATTCTGTATCATAGTTCAGAAAAATCATCTCCCTCATCACACCAATCTGCCCAACCAGCATCTCTGACAGTGCATCCCACAGGGAATCCTTAAAGTATGCCAACTCACTGCACTCCCAGAAAATATGCTCCCAATTACGTCTTTCTTGCTCATCACATCTCCGGCATTTGCTGTCTACCTAAGGAAAAATTCTCTGGAGTCTACTTGGAGTGTAAAAATATCTATGTAAACAATTCCAAGCAAAAATCCTAAATCTTTTAGATATTGTTGCATATTTGGGAGACATGCATATATCCTCCCATTGCTTCTTTGTGAATTCCTTATTCAGTCTCTCTTCCCAATCCTGTCTAACTTTGTCTAATTGATTCTTATAGTTATCATGCAATATTTTATATGCTTTACTAATTATTCTTTTTTTAATGACAGCTTCTGTTCTAGATTCTTCTAAAAACTCTACCAGTGCTGGTGTTTCATTTTGGGTTCCCCCTATTTCTTTTTCTTTGCCTATAGTCTGACAGCAATCCTTGATATGGAAGGCAATCTCTAACCTGCAGTCCAAATAAATTTTTGGAGTGTTCCCATTCTATCATCTTTCCCTTTCTAGTTATTTGTTCCCAATACCTTGGTTCCTTTGCCAGTTTTCTCCAATAAATTCCAGCCACCTCTTACCTATTGTCTGTATCCCTAATTGCAGTCATCCCTATCAGCAGAATCTCCTTTCTCGATTCCTGTGTTGGCTTAGTTCTTAGGATACTTTCTACTACTTTATGGATATAATGATCTATATGATTATTGTTATTTTCCTTAAAGGCCTGCATCCAGAATTCCAGTCCCTCCTTGTTTCTTCAGTTTCCTCCCTGTTTCATCATCATCCCTTTAACTCCACTGTGTATTGGTCTGCATTGGATTCATTAAAGAAGTTTTTTTCATCACTGCTTGAGTTTTGGTTGTTGGAACCTTCCTCGGTCGAGTGCTTTTTGTATTGCTGCTTGTTTCAACCTTGATCATCCTTTTCCACTTTGAATTATAGTTTTCTGCTTGTGCTATGTATAGGAGCCTTAACTGTGTAGCTCTGAAATACCCCTTCAAATTGGATAATCCCAATCCACCCTGTTCTATTGGAAGAATCTCCCCAGGAATCATGAAGCTCGGCGCAAGGCCGGTGTTAGGCTTCCGCCGACCGTGCGGCGTGAAGATGGCGCAGTAGCGCCAAATGCATATTAATGAAGATGTGCTGCCGCCACAGCCACGTGCATAGGAAAGGAGCGCGAGTGCATTGGGCGTGTCGAAGTGCCGCACGGAGGCATGGAAATGTCAGCTGTCGACATGCAACCTAAAATGCTTGCATATAACAATTTGCAAACAATAGTAATCACATCTGTCAGTGTCCATGGATACCGAAACGTATGCAAAGCATGCAAGATAGTTCCTGCGAACACAAAATGAAGAAGCAAACACAAATGCATGGTAGGGAATAACGGGTCCCTATCCCGTGAACAAATGACATTGAAAACCGTGTGCCTGTAGTCCAACGCAGTGTAGATAGTTATACCAAGTGGAAGTGAAACGCATCATATGTTAGCGCGCCGCCAATAGGTACGTCCAGCCCAATGGTCAGGGTCACCAGCTGACCCATATTGTGAGGGAGGGTACACAGCTGGGCAGATGTGTCCATAATAAACAACACGATAAATGTACATATCTAGTGACCGTATGACCGAATTATATCCCACAACGCATGTAATAGTCACATACAATAGGTATGTCCGTATTTCACATACCAAATGTGGCAGGAAATAGAATAAGCATGTAAACGAAACAGAAGGAGCATATAAACTGCTACAACAATAAGGCAACATGTAGGCTGAAAGGAACAGTATTATCCATACCGTTGACTGTGGGTATGTGTTGTCCAGTACATTCGGGTATGTGTCCGGAATATATCCCATCCTGGACATAGGAAAAGGTGGCATCCTACCAATGATTAGAACAGTCGGCCAAAATCCGCACATCAGCGGTCCAAGCCGAACTTGTCAGGATGTGTCACAGTTGAACGGGTATTACCCGGGTATACCAACCATGTCATGAAAGTTAAGTATGGGCGTGTACCTATGTGCGTAAGGTATAGCATGTGGAAAGTCAAACATGGCAGGGTAGTCCACACAACCATACAGGTACCTGACATATGTAGGGGTATGCAATGTGTTACCTTGACAGTGTCATGGACCAGCAACCAAAGCAGTGATGGATGGAGTGTCAGGAATATGTGTGTGTGTGTGTGTGTGTGTGTGTGGGGGGGTAATGGTATAATCCTCCAGGGCGACACTGTGTCGTATGCAGAATAGGTGAATCAGAGGTGTATGAGGGAGCAGCCGGTGAAGCAGAAAGAAACACAAAAACATGTATACACATCTGCAATACAACCAGACAGGCCATACTGTAGAACACAATCCCACAAACATATGAATATTAAAATGTGCGATACAAATGTATAGACATGTCACTGGCACATACCCACAGATTGGTTCTGATGGAACTGGCCATATCAAATGCAACACACCTGGATGCATAATGGACTACCCAGCATCCCCTCCACAGCACACAACCTGCTCCCATACCTGAACGTCCACCAAATCCAGCCATACTTGGCCTACTGGTTTGGTGCAGCCACATCTACGCATAGTGACCACTACGCATATGTAGTAGGTTGTGTCACCCTAGGCAGTTTCCCTTGCATGTAAAACCCCCAGTACATTTTCATAATGCCAGAAGAATGGTCAGTATTTGTCTTGTTTTGGTCTTGTTCAATTTTTGGGATATCCCTCAAGGGATAAGTAACCTGTGTAAACATTAGAATGGGTATGAAGACACGAAGTCCAGTCCTGTAGATATCTGGACACAAGTTGGAATGTGCAGTAGTGGTGCACGAGACTGTCCAGCCCTAGATGGTCATGCAGAACCTACTAACCAGGATCAAACACCTGCCCGTGATGCACGTGTCCTGACATGAATAAGTGAGAGAATATATTGCACACATTCGCATAGTGGCACATGGTATAAGGGTGATGAAGGCACTGACATAAACAGGATACCCCCTGATCCACTGTGTGAGGGGCAATTAATATGTGTGTAGGTGTGACCTGACCAACAATGATGCAATGCCAAATGTCCTGTGATTGTAGGAAATAACTATGTACCATACTGCATGTAACAGTTGCCTAAAGCGGTCACGTCAGGATAGAATAAATGTAATTCATATAAGAAACAGGCAAACAACAAAAGTGTCAAAGTTATAAGGCTCACAGCTAGGAAACAAATGAATGTTCTAAACCTGCACTGACCGTGGTTATGTGTTGGCCCAAACAATCTGGTGTCCGCAGTAGGGTTACCATCTGTCCCGCTTTGCAAGGGACAGTCCCTCTTTGGACAGTTGTGTCCTGACAAAATACATTACAAATGGCAAATGTCCTGGGATTGTAGGACATAATTATGTCCCATATGTTATGTAATAGTTGCAGAAAATAATTATTTCAGTATCTAAAATACCTAAATGTTACAAGAAACAGAATAAGCAACTAAACTGCTACAACAATAGGCTTTTATGTAGGCAAATAAGTAAAGTTCTATCCTTTTTACTGACCATGGGTATGTGTCAGCTTGTAAAATCTGATGTGTGTTCCGAAAATGTCCCATCTTGGCCATTTGTAAAGATGGCAACCCTAGTCCCCAGAATACATCCCAACCTGTACATATGACAATATCAACGCTACCAATGGTCAGAACATTTGCACAATAACTGGCCAGCCTCTTAACCACTCACAAAGCCAGTGACCTTTGGGGGAAAGGTGTTGAATGAGAATGAAAAAAATTTAAGCATTAAAAAAATTTT